>NW_028148425.1:15000-30000 GCF_947247035.1 Vipera ursinii | reverse complement strand
GCTGTTCTGTACCAGCCTGCTACCGGCCCTGCAGAAAAGGCAGGGACAACCCCTTTTACAAGAAGGCAAGAGGCTGGAATTACGCCTGCCAAATTTATTACCACAAAAACAAACGGAACAAGACAAACCAAGAAACAGGAGCTTTAAGAAACATGAACTATCCGAGCGGTTGCCTTCAGCAAACCAGCCCTCCCCACACATTCCCCTTATATAGAGTTCAGGGCGTGGCTTCTCTCTGCCTCCTTCCAAGGAGCCCCATTGCCTTCCTCTGCTTACTCCTACTTGACTGCCTCCTGCGTCGGGCGTCCTTGAACAGGGCCAGCTGTGGGTCATTTTCATCCACGCTGTCAGGCTCACACAGCTGGGTCTCCATGGTGACCAAGTGGGAGGGGCCTGCCTGAGGGCTATCATCAGCAAGATCTTCAACCCCCTCAGCAAGGTCTTCAACACCCCCCTCCTCCTCTGAGTCGTCCGACCCAACTGCCGAACCCACAGGCTGACCCTGAATCACAACAGCAGCGTCCCCCACGGTCACATGATCAAAATTCAGACGCTTGGCAACCAGCTCCTATTTATGACGGTCGCAGTATCCCGGGGTCACGCGATCCGCTTTGGCGACCTTCGGACAAGCAAAGTCAACGGGGGAAGCCGGAGAACAGAGTAACAGAATAACAAGAGTTGGAAGGGACCTTGGAGGACTTCTAGTCTGACCCCCCCCCCCGCCGCTCAAGCAGGAAACACCGTATCGTTTCACCCTTGGAATCCGGCATCCAGTTTTGGTCACCGTGCAATAAAAACGATGTGAGACTCTAGAAAGAGTGCAGAGAAGAGCAACAAAGATGATCAGGGGACCGGAGGCTAAAACTTCTAAGGAACGGTGGCTGGAATTGGGTATGTGTAGTTTAATGAAGAGAAGGACGAGGGGGGACAGGATAGCAGTCTTCCAATATCTCAGGGGCTGCCACAAAGAAGAGGCAGTCAAGCTATTCTCCAAAGCGCCTGAAAGCAGGACAAGAAGCAATGGATGGAAACTAGTCAAGGAGAAAAGCAACCTAGAACTAAGGAGGAATTTCCTGACAGTGAGGACAATTCACCAGTGGAACAACCTGCCTCCAGAAGTGGTGAATGCTCCAACACTGGAGGTTTTTAAGAAGAGACTGGACAGACTTGTAGTTATTTTATTAAGAGTTAAAGTGCGATAGAATTTAATTTTTTATTGTTGTTTGCATATTTTAGATTATGTTTGTTTGTATTTTTATACCCTGTATTTAGCTCTGGGAAGTCGGGGAAGGGGGGGACTGGAGGGGAGAGTTGGGGAGGTTTGGGGAGAGGGGAGGGGGAGGGGAGGGGTTTTGTATTTAAAAATGTACTGTAAAACTTTTCAATTTAAAAAAAAAGAAGAAGAGACTGGACAGCCATTTGTCTGAAATGGTACAAGGTCTCCTGCCTGAGTAGGGGTTGGACTAGATGATCTCCAAGGTCCCTTCCAACATCATCATCATCATCATCACCATCACCATCACCATCCTCATTATTATTATTGTTATTGTTATTGTTATTCCTCCAAGGTCCATTCCAACTGTATTATTATTATTATTATTATTATTATTATTATTATTATTATTATTATTATTATTATTATTATTACTATTACTATTATTATTATTATTATTATTATTATTATTATTATTATTATTATTATTATTATTATTGATCATCGCACAGTCAGCCAGATGTTCAGACTGGATCTGGCCTTTTTGTCTACCTTTCGAGTCCTTCCCAAGGTCCTGGGACAGGCAGACGTGGATGTTGGATGGTGTTACAGATCTCGTCGCAGGATGGAAGCAGCTCCTAGCAAGGCCGCCTTTGGCAATTGACTAATAGGTGAATTTGTCAATGCCGGTGATGGCGTTCAAGTGGCGCTCCAGTTGTTTTGGGATTGCACCCAAGGCGCGTACTACTATTGGTACTATTATTAGTGTTGTTGTTATTCTCAGAACAAGGAAAGGCCGGGATGGGGGGGGGGCAGATTGGCCCTTTTTTTCCTGGGATGGGGGGGAGATAAGCCAAGCCTAAGTGACAAGCCCAAGGCAATTTCACCCCTTTTTCAATTCCGGTCATGGCGAAGACATCCAAGCCAAGGCAATGACAGGAAAGCAATCGAGGCTTGGACGCACCGGCGATAAAGTACTCAAACGACTTTCTTCTCCCTGACCTCAATTTCCATGAAACAGCCCCTTCTTCCATGCTCACTGAATGCCAAACGTGCTGGCAAGGACCCGGTGCCCAAGGAAGGTTTTGCTTGGCATCCTGCCTTAATTAGCTCGGCCCTTCCTCCCTTCTGCCCCGAATCCCTTTCTAAGGAGAGGAAGGGGGGAAAAAAAATAAATGACTTTTTTTTTTCTGGATGGGTAGGCCTTTTCTGTTTTTTCTTTTTTTCTTTCTTTTAACCACGTTCCTCGCCTTTTTTTTTCCCCCGAATCTCGGCCATCGCGGTGCCATTGAAGCCCTCCCTTCGGCGCTACGGCTCAAAGAACAGTAGTCCTCAGCTTACGACTGAGTGGCCGTTCCAACGTTCCAGAAGTGACTTATGACCATAAATACGACAGATATTTTGTAGACACTGGGGGGGGGGAATATTATACCCTGTTAACCGTCCTGAGTCCTTCGGGAAAGGGCGGTATATAAATTCAATAAATTAAATTAAATTAAATTAAATTAAATTAAATTAAATAAAAGACTTACTTTGGGGGAATGACACAAAAATACCATCTAAACTAAGGCATGTCCAACCTTGGTCACTTTAAGACTTTTGGACTTCAACTCCCAGAATTCCCCAGCCAGGCTGGCTGGGGAATTCTGGGAGTTGAAGTCCACAAGTTTGAAAGTGGCTTGATTTGTAAACGGCGCTTTGTACCTTCCATAGGAGAAAGCCTTTCAATCTGCAACAGCCTCCTTGGAGAAATAATTGCGGTTTTTCCTCCCGAGGACTAAGAAAAAGAACTTTCACAGATGCTTGTATTTAGTTCTTGAATTTACTGCTAGCTTCCTTCCAGAAAAGCCGCAAAAAAGGCACTCCGCTATCTTTCAACAGATCGTTTAGTGGCCGTTCCAAGTTACAACATACTGAAAAAAAGGGACGTAAGACTGAGCTCTGAGTTCGGATCACGTGATGCTGCGATGGTCATCAGGGTCCAAACGGTCCTAACGGTGTCCAAACGGTCCTAAATCACTTTTTCCAGTGTTGTTGTAACTCTGAACGGTCACTAAGTGAATTGTTGCAACTCAAGGACTACCTGTACAAGCGGTCCTCGGCTTACAACAATTTGCTGTGTGACGGTTCCAAGTTACGACGGCGCCGGAAAAAAAGTCACTTATGGCCGTTGTTCACCTTTAACGACCACTGCAGCATCCCCAGGGTCACGTGATCACAATTCGGACCCTTGGCCACTGATTCGTAGTTATGACGTTTGCGGCGTCGCCGGAGTCAGGGGATCCCCTTTTGCAACCCTTCTGACCAGCGAAGTCAATGGGGGAAGCCAGATTCACTTAACGACCGTGTGCCTAACTTCACAACTGCAGTGATCCACTTGACAACGGCGGCAAGAAAAGTCGTAAAGTGGGTCAAAATTCACTCACGTAGCAACATCAGTTTTGGGGCTGAATGATGACCGTAAGTCGAGGACTACTTCTAAAGATATGGGTTGTTTTTTTGTGTGTGCGTGCGCGCGCGTTTTCTCCCCTTGCCTTTTTAAAAAGTATCTCTGCTCGTTGAAGATTTTCAGCGTCTCGCGCAGCCAAAGGAAAAGGACATCCTTTGATTTCCTGAACGTCGAGGGAACTTTATCTGGCCTGGTGCCCAAAGACGGGAAGCGGAATCGGTAACAGACGTGGTGAAAGTTGGCATCTAACCGGGATGAGAAACCGTCCTGAACGAAAGATGCAAATTCACAAGCAGATCAAAAAAAAAAAATCCGACGAAAGAAAAAAAGAAAGAAGTCCGGGGTAGATGAATTTTGATCTTTTTTTCCTCTCTCTCTCTCTTTTTTAATGCCCTTCTTACGCTAATTCTCCTTAAATTCAACCTCCTTAGTCTGACAGGAATACGCAATTTGGGGGAAAGCAACGGAGGCTTGTTCGGAAAAACGCTAGCAGAAGTCTTCTGATTACGCTGACATTGGTTCTTGTGCCAACTGTGGGAATTTTTTTTTTCCATATTCCTACATGTATTTATCCATCTGTCTAGCCTCTATAGTAATGAATACCTCTATCTCTCTATCTGTCCATCCATCTATCATATCAACCGCCCTGAGTCCTTCGGGAATAGGGCGGTATAGAAATTTAAATAAATAAATAAATAAATAAATAAATAAATAAATAAATAAATAAATAAATAAATAAATAAATCTCTCTTTTTCTCTGCCTGCCTATCTGTCCATCGATCGATCCATCATATACCTCTCTCTCTCTCTCTCTCTCTCTCTCTCTCTGTCTGGCTGCGTGTCTGTCCACCCATCTATACATACATACATCTATACATACATACATACATACATACATACATACATATGTACATCATACATCCCAGCCATCTATCATTCATCTCTCTTTCTCTGCCTGTCTATGCCATCCCTTCCTTCCTTCCTTCCATCATATCCCCCTCTCTCTGCCTGCCTGCCTGTCTGTCCGTCCGTCCGTCCGTCCGTCCATCTAATCTCTCCATCTCTCCATCCATCATCTCTCTCTCTGCCTGCCCATCCATCCATCCATTCATCCATCCATCCTATCTCTCTCTCTCCATCCATCCATCCATCCATTTATCCATCCATCCTATCTCTCTCTCTCCATCCATCCATCCATCCATCCATTTATCCATCCATCCTATCTCTCTCTCTCCATCCATCCATCCTATCTCTCTCTCCATCCATCCATCCTATCTCTCTCTCTCCATCCATCCATCCATCCATCCACCATCTATTTGCTTTTTGTTTTAATTGTACCCCTCCTTATTTGCACATCCCAAACTAATAGGTGAACCCCAATATCGTTTCTGGGGGGAAAGGCAGTTGGTTTGAAAGTTTGGTCTTTTTTAAAAATATTTTTCCAGAATTTGTCGAGACAAATTTTCGACTTGCATCCATTCATTTAGTGACTGGCACTGAAAAAACGGACTTACAACCATTTTCACACTTATAACCGTTGCAGGTTCCCCCGTGGTCACGTGGTCATAATTCAGGCATCTGGCAACTGACTCATATTTATGACGGTCGCCGCGCCCCGGAGTCACGTGATCATCCCCTTTTGCGTCTTTCTGACAAGCAAAGTGAAAAGGCAGGCAAGCCAGGCTCATTTAACGAATGCGTTCTTAACAACTGCAGTGATTCACTTAGTAACGGTGGCAAGAAAGGTCGTAAAAGGGGACAATGCTCACTTAACAACAGTCTTGCATGTCAATGTAAATTGGGGGTTCAATTGTGGTGGTAAGTCAAGGACTATTTGTAATGCATTTTTTTTTTTAAGGAAAATAAAAATTTCACTGTCCTACTTCCAAAGGATCCACCAATCAATATTCAGGAAAATAGAACTCAAATGAGTCTCGATTAGAAAAAGCTTTGCAAAAGATCCCTGATGTATTTTTCAAGCTCGTGTAAGATGCATATATTTTTATGAACATTTACGCATTTTTATACATGCACAGACACACACATATTGATAGCCTGATCTATGAAAGCAATTCAGGTTTTAAAGATGCGAGTTAAAACTATCCTATGAAACCTTATTAATCAGGGTTGTTTTTTTTTCATTACAGTATTTTTTTAAAAAAAAGCCAATTCAAGGCTGGTTAATAAGAAACACATTTTTTTTCCCCCAGGCTGGCGTGGCAGCTTCTTTCCAGCAAACCCAAAAATCTATTACTGTATTTATTATAAATCAAATTTGTACAGCCGCCTATCCCACACAAAAGAACTTTGTGTGACGTAAAAAAAGTCGAATAAAACAATTTTTAAGGGACTCCTAGATTTACTACCATAATTAGCACCGGTTGCTAAGCAAGACAGTTGCTAAGTCAGCCACGCATAGCTTGACTTTTTTTTTTTACCATGGTTCTTAAGTGAATCATTGAGGTTATTAAACGAATCCTGCGGTTGTTAAATAAATCCAGTTCTCTCACTGACTTTGTTTATCAGAAGATTTTCCCCCCACGCACACATTCTTTCTGCCTTTTGAGTCCCATCTCACCGTTTTTCTCTCTCCTGAAGATGGGTGCCGGAGTGCCTTTCCTAAAACATGGTGTCCCCAAAACTTTGGGGGCATCAGGTAAAAACCATTTTTTTAAAATTTTAATTCCATTTATATCCCACCCTTCTCCGAGGACTCAGGGCGGCTTACAAGCTTAGCAGTAGCCTTCATTCTATGTATATGCCTGCTTATTAGGGCTTTCACACACACCCCAGCGGCATTATTACAAAGTCAGCTTATTGCCCCCAACAATCTGGGTCCATGAGGGCATCAAGGAGGTCCTGACACTGTTGTGAAAATTAGGGAATTTGCACCGGTCACCTTGATTAGCGAAGGCCCTAAAGCTTTTTTGATCCTTGGCTAGGAAACAGCAAATCGACTTCGCAGGAAATGTTAGTACTTTATACTGCCCTCGGAAAGGTCATATTTGGAAATATTATGTCCAGGTTTGGTCGCCACGATGTAAAAAAGATGTCGAGACTCTTGGAAAGAGTGCAGAGAAGAGCAACAAAGATGAACAGGGGACCGGAGGCTAAAAGATATAAGGAACGGTTGCTGGAATTGGGGATGTTCTAGTTTAACGAAGAGAAGGACGAGGGGGGACAGGATAGCAGCCTTCCAGTATTTGAGGGGCTGCCCCAAAGAAGGGGGAGTCAAGCTCTTCTCCAAAGCGCCCGAAGGCAGGACAAGAAGCAACGGATGGAAACTAACCATGCAGAGAAGCAACCTAGAACTAAGGAGAAACTTCCTGACAGTGAGGACAATTAACCAGTGGAACAGCCTGCCTCCAGAAGTTGCGGGTGCTCCATCACTGGAGAGTTTTTAAGAAGAAACTGGACAACCATTTGCATGGAATGGTATAGGGTCTCCTGCCTGAGCAGGGGGTTCGACTAGATGACCTCCGAGGTCCCTTCCAACTCTGTTGTTCTGTTCTTCTGTATCAGGGCTAGGGGTGGCTTTATAGCAGAGTTCCAGGATCTCAGGGGCTGCCCCAAAGAAGAGGGAGTCAAGCTATTCTCCAAAGCGCCTGAAAGCAGGACAAGCAGAAATGGATGGAAACTCATCAAGGAGAGAAGCAACCTGGAACTAAGGAGAAACTTCCTGACAGTTAGAACAATTAACCAGTGGAACAACCTGCCTCCAGAAGTGGTGAATGCTCCAACACTGGAAGTTTTTAAGAAGAGACTGGCCAGCCATTTGTCTGAAATGGTATAGGGTTTCCTGCCTGAGGAGGGGGTTGGACTACATGACCTCCGAGGTCCCTTCCATCTCTGTAATTCCGGATTCTGCAAAAGTAACGAGAAATGAGTGATCAAATCTTGCCAAAGGCAGAAAGCGGTTGCTTTTCCAAAAAAACTCGAACCGAATTGCAAAAGGCAGAAAAACTTTGTTGTTGTTGTTTTTTATTGAAAAGTTTTACAAAATTTAAAAAACATATCAATTGAACCCCCCCCTCCCCATCACCCCTCTTCCCCCCAGACTTCCCAAAGCAGAATACAGGGTATTGTGTATAACAATCTTATACAAACATATGCTAAATATCTATTAAAACATTAACAAACCTTCCACTCTTTAACTCCCTTATAACAAAAGTTAGAAAAACTTTGTTGAGACCCATGGTTTCCATCAAACCAAGATTGGCTCTACACTTTTTTTTTTAAATTTTCTTCCCTTGGATTGTTGCCAAGAAAATGGGCCAGGATTATTGTGGTCATTTCGCTGACCAGCCAATGAGATCCGCTTTCTTATTATTGTGTTAGGAGCCATGCTCCATATCAGTCAAATGGCTGATTGTCCGAAAAGGAAAAATAAAACCAGCCATAATCTGACCTCAGTTCTAAAATTGCAAGCAAGAAATTCCTCCAGGGACCAATAACGGCAAAAGCAGAGGCGAGTGGAGTGTAGAAAAAAAAATTTCAAAATCTATCTTTAGACAATGTCTTTTAAAGGGCAACTGAAGATGTACAAATTGCTTGAGAGCGTCTGAAAAGCGTTCATTAGGAATAGAATAGAATAGAATAGAATAGAATAGAATAGAATAGAATAGAATAGAATAGAATAGAATAGAATAGAATAGAATAGAATAGAATAGAATAGAATAGAATAGAATAGAATATATGAAATAGAATAGAATAGAATAGAATAGAATAGAATAGCATAGATATTGTGAAAAAATAGAATAGAATAGAATAGAATAGAATAGAATAGAATAGAATAGAATAGAATAGAATAGAATAGAATAGAATAGAATAGAATAGAATATATGAAATAGAATAGAATAGAATAGAATAGAATAGAATAGAATAGAATAGAATAGAATAGAATAGAATAGAATAGAATAGAATAGAAAATATGGAATGGAATGAAATAATAGAATAGAATAGAATAGAATAGAATAGAATAGAATAGAATAGAATAGAATAGAATAGAATAGAATAGAATAGAATAGAATAGAATAGAATAGAATAGAATAGAATAAAAATAGAATAGAATAGATATTGTGAAAGAATAGAATAGAATAGAATAGAATAGAATAGAATAGAATAGAATAGAATAGAATAAATATTGGACTAGAGAAGAGAAGAGAAGAGAAGAGAAGAGAAGAGAAGAGAAGAGAAGAGCTGGAAGGGACCTTGCAGGTCATCTAGTCCAACCCCCTGCCCAAGCCATTAGACAGGAAAGGCGAAAGCTATGCAGGAAATCCTCAACGTACGACCACAGTGGAGCCCAATGTTGCCGTTGCTAAGCGAGACAGTTGTTCAGCGTGTTTCCCTCACCCCCTGTTTTAAAAGTTTTCTTGCCACAGTTGTTAAGTGAATCACTGCAGTTGTTACGTTAGTAACCTGGTTTGTTAAGTGAATCGGGCTTCCCCCGATTGACTTGGCTTGTCAGATGGCCACGGGGGGGGGGGGAACACTGCAAACGTCGTAAATACGAGTCAGTTGCCAAGCGCCTAAATTTTGAACACGTGACCCTGGGGATGCTGTGTGAAAAACGGTCACGGGTCACGGGTGCACTTGTAACTTCCAACGGTCACTAAATGAATGGTCGTTAAGTCGAGGACTACTTGTAAAACGAGATAGGAAAAGAAAAGCTTGGCTTGGGCTTTACGCCATATGTATCCCTGGCTGGGCAGTTCTGCTGATATACAGACGGTCCTCAACGTACGACCGATTGCTTAGTGACCGCTTGAAGTTCTGAGAAGCCTCCCCAGGAATGCTTACTTCCCATGCGGCCTCACATCATCATGATGCGAGTGCATGCCAGTTGCTTGGCAACCGGTTCACCATTATTACAGCCTCTCTCTCATTTATATGACTGAGACATTTCAGTGAGACCGGTGGAACCGCTTGCCACCAGAAGGTTGGTATAGGGTTTCCTGCCTGAGCAGGGGTTGGACTAGATGACCTCCAAGGTCCCTTCCAACTCTTTCTGTTATCCTTCCTTCCTTCCTTCCTTCCTTCCTTCCTTCCTTCCTTCCTTCCTTCCTTCCTTCCTTCCTTCCTTCCTTCCTTCTCCAACACTGGAGGTTTTTAAGAAGAGACTGGCCAGCCATTTGTCCGAAATGGTATAGGGTTTCCTGCCTTAGCAGGGGGTTGGACTAGATGACCTCCAAGGTCCCTTCCAACTTATGATGATGATGATGATGATGATGATGATGATGATGATGATGAAAAGACTGGCCAGCCACCTGTCTGGAATGGTATAAGGTCTGCCTGAGCAGAGGGTTGGACTAGATGACCTCCAAGGTCCCTTCCAACTTATTATTATTATTATTATTATTATTATTATTATTATTATTATTATTATTATTATTAAGAAAAGACTGGCCAGCCACCTGTCTGGAATGGTATAAGGTCTCCTGCCTGAGCAGAGGGTTAGACTAGATGACCTCCAAGGTCCCTCCCATCTCTGTTTCTCTACAATTCTGTAAGGGTCTCCTGCTATAGCCGGGGGTTGGACTAGATGACCTCCAATGTCCCTTCCAACTCTGTTATTCTACGATTCTATGACCACATTTTACAACGTTTTCGCCAAAAATTCGGCATTCGCTTCTGTTTTTTCGGCAAAACCAGCCCAGAATGAACCATGGCTTCCCTTAATGAAGATTGCCAACAAAAAACAAAAAAAAACCCTCGCAGAATTGGGTTAGTCATGTCGGTAACCCAGTTTATGACTGTCATGGCCATCCCGCTGATTTTTTTTCTCTCCCTTCCAACTGTTAGGAGGAAGAAGAAGGGGGAGGGGGGGAAATCCAAGACAATCATTGTTAGGTTCTAGTTTTGAAAATAGAATTTCGTCTGTCAAAACTTCTTTCCCATCTGTTCTAAGATATACGCATCCCTTGGCAGGTAGAAATTAGAAGCGAGGCAAGTTAAGAAATGTTTTATATCTCTTAAAAAGCTGGAGCGAACCAAAGGCGCAAACTCGCTAAATATTACAGAGGGAAAGCCAAATAGAATTCGCAGGCAATTTATTTCTTTACTATTTTGGGAAAAAAAAGATATTATAATCAGAGATAAGCTGACTGGATAGAAAAGGATAGGGAATATATATATATGTGTATAGAAAAGGATAGGGAATATATATATATATATATATATATATATATATATATATATATATATATATATATATATATATATATATATATATATATATATATATATATATATATGGATCTTCGGTCATTCGGGTTTCCTCCCGCGTAGAACTAAAGGTGTAGGAGCAACGTTTCGACGGAATCCCATCCGTCATCCTCAGGCTGGTGGCTTCAGATATAGATATAGATATAGATATAGATGTAGATGTAGATGTAGATGTAGATGTAGATGTAGATGTAGATGTAGATGTAGATGTAGATGTAGATATAGATATAGATAAGGGACGCGGTGGCTCAGTGGGTTAGGATGCTGAGCTTGTCGATCAGAAGTTTGGCAGTTTGGCGGGTCGAATCCCGAGTGCCGCGTAGCAGAGTGAGCACCTCCTACTCGTCCCAGCTTCTGCCAACCTAGCAGTTCGAAAGCACGTAAAAAATGCAAGTAGAAAAATAGGGACCGCTCCGGTGGGAAGGTAAGAGCGTTCCGTGCGCCTTTGGCGTCTAGTCATGCCGGCCACATGGCCACGGAGACGTCCTCGGACAAGCGCTGGCTCTTCACCTTTGAAACGGAGATGAGCACCGGCCCCTAGAGTCGGAAACGACTAGCACGCGTGTGCGGGGGAACCTTTACCTTTACCTTTATAGATATAGATATAGATATAGATATAGATATAGATATAGATATAGATATAGATATAGATATAGATATAGATATAGATATAGATATAGATATAGATATAGATATAGATATAGAGATATAGATATAGATATAGATATAGATATAGATATAGATATAGATATAGATATAGATATAGATATAGATATAGATATAGATATAGATATAGATGATATAGATATAGATATAGATATAGATATAGATGATATAGATATAGATATAGATATAGATATAGATATAGATATAGATATAGATATAGATATAGATATAGATATAGATATAGATATAGATATAGATATAGATATAGATATAGATATAGATATAGATATATTGGTTGCTCTCATCTGCCTTAATTGCTAATTTGCAGGGATGTTTTCGAGAATTCCAAGCTGTGCTTGTGCAATTGAAGCTCCCCCATTTTAGGGGCACATCTTGTGAATGTCACAACTGCCATCTTGACTTTTTGAGATACACACACACACACACACACAGAGAGAGAGAGAGAGAGAGAGAGAGAGAGAGAGTGAGAACAGAATAAGAGCGTAATGACAGAGCTGGAAGGGAACTTGGAGGTCATTACAGTCAATGGTCACTAAACAAGTGGTTATTTATTGAGTAATAGCTTTGCTAGTTTGAGGTGACAAGAATTGCAGTTTCTGGGCTCCGCTTCATAGCGAGCTGGTTAAAAATTTGGATCCCCGATCGTGTATCTAAATTTAGCCTAGGCAGCAAAATTAAAAATTAAAAAATGTCCACACAACTGAGCAATGCAAAGATGGATTTTGCTACTCTACTGCTGCAGACGGTCCTTGACTTACAGCCATTTGTTTAGCAAAGATTCGAAGTTACAACGGCACTGCAAAGTGTGACTTGTGACTTTCACAGTTGCAGCATCCAGAGGGACAATTTGGGTGCTTGGCAACTCTACTCGGATTTAGGACGTTTGCAGCGTCCCAAAGTCACGTGATCCCCTTTCGTGACCTTGTGACAAGCAAAGTCAACGGGGGACCCCAATTCGCTTAACAACGGTGTTACCGACTTATCAACTGCGCCGATTCGCTTAACAACTGTGGCAAGCAAGGTGGTAAAACGGGGCACACTTAACCACTGTCTTGCTTAGCGGCAGAAATTTGGGGCTACATTGTAAGTCGAGGAACTTAACATGTTACCTGTCAGGCAGTCCATAGCTCTGGGCAGGTTTGGCTGATTATTTAAACCCCAGGACCAATTATTATCAACCTGCCTAAATATCTGGGCCAGCTCAGGATCTGATCACAAGACTCGCTCGGGATCTCTCTGCTCAGGATGCCGCTTGCACAAGGCGCTTCCCCGGCTGAGCACAAAATCCCGGGCGAATCCAGCTGTCAACACCCAGCTGGAAAATCCAAATAAAACTCCAGGTTCATTCCGTCTCCGAAAACCTCACTGTTGATTGAAAGCACGACATGGTTTTGTCGAAGCAAAACTAACTCTGAGGTTCCAACCCCAATTCATAGACTTAAACAATGACTTTCCCAGCCAAACCCCCAACGTCTTACGTAGTCCATAGGAACAAGTTCCCTTCGTTACGGGAACCGTCTGCTCCAAATCCACACCTGTTCTGGTGTCCTTGAAAAGGGTTCAGGCTTTCAAAGTCTTCAACTGAATCGTAGAAATTTCCTTTCCCTTGAAAGTAACATTTCCCTTCTCCCCTTAATCTAAAGGCAAGTTGAAACCCAGAGGCACGTAGGTGCCAGTTTCGTCCTTGACCCCAGCCATTGGAATTGCTCCCCCGAGGGATACGGAAAAGCAGGGATGGTTAGCAAGGTGATAAAGAATGAGGAAACTCAGAGAGCTAACATTGCCGTCACCAACAGCTTTCAAAAGGAGCTTTGCAGGCTGCAAATCCTGCCGACTGGCTCTGGTGTTATCGTCTGCTGGTAATTGGACAATTTGCTTAAATGCTGTTTAGCGAAAGATGTTTGCTTTACATAATGGCTAGTTATCAAGGTAGCAATGCTTGGGATGTAGAGGCTCACCCAGAACGGTCTCTATAGCAACGGGCTGTTCCGGGGAGGAAGACCACCTGACCGGTGGCTGATAAATATGGGCATTCGGTATAAGCAAATATCTTCAGAGATATTATATATGTGTTCTGTAAGCTGCCCAGGTTGCCCTAAGGAGGAGATGGGCAGCATATAAATTTTAATAATAATTTTAATAATAAACAAATTATACACACAGAGAGACATATGCACACAGATATTTATTTGTATCTATATGTGTGTATGTGTGCATGCATATATGTATGCATGTATCTATCAATCATCTATCAATCTATCATCTGTCTGTCTATCTATCTATCATCTATCTATCTATCTATCTATCTATCTATCTATCTATCTATCTATCTATCTATCTATCCACCCAACCCTCTCTCTCTTTATCTATCTATCTATCTATCTATCTATCTATCTATCTATCTATCTATCTATCTATCTATCTATCTATCTATCTATCTATCCACCCAACCCTCTCTCTCTTTATCTATCTATCTATCTATCTATCTATCTATCTATCTATCTATCTATCTATCTATCTATCTATCTATCTATCCACCCAACCCTCTCTCTCTTTATCTATCTATATGTCTATCTATCTATCTATCTATCTATCTATCTATCTATCTATCTATCTATCTATCTATCTATCATCTATCCACCCAACCCTCTCTCTCTTTATCTATCTATCTATCTATCTATCTATCTATCTATCTATCTATCTATCTATCTATCTATCTATCTATCTATCTATCCACCCAACCCTCTCTCTCTTTATCTATCTATATGTCTATCTATCTATCTATCTATCTATCTATCTATCTATCTATCTATCTATCTATCTATCTATCTATCTACTCACCCACCTCTCTCTCTATCTGTTTATCTATCATCTATTGTATCTATCATTAGATATAAATATATCTCTCTTATATCTATCTATCTATCTATCTTATCTATCCATATCTATCATCTATGTAATCGTCTATTTCAGATCCTTGCTAGCAGCATCAACTCAAGATTATACATACTCCTCAACTTGCAACCACAATTAAGCTCAACATTTTGGTTGCTAAATAAGATAGTTATTGAGCTTGTCCCAATTTTATGACCTTTCTTGCCCCAGTTGTTAAGTGAATTGCTACAGTTGATAAGTTAGTAACACGGTTGTTAAGTGAATCTGGCTTTCCCCATGGACTTTGCTTGTCAGGAGGTCGCAAAAAGGGATTGCGTGACCCCAGGACACTGCGACCGTCATAAATAGGAGTCGGTTGCCAAGAGGCTGAATTTTGATCATGTGACCGCAGGGATGCGGCAGTGGTTGTAAGTGTGAAAAATGGTCATAAGTCCCTTTTTCCAGTGCTGTTGTAACTTGGAACAGTCATTAAACGAATTGTAAGGGTGGGAAGCTGTTCCACTGGTTAATTGCTCTCACCGTCAGGAGA
>NW_028148425.1:0-10000 GCF_947247035.1 Vipera ursinii | reverse complement strand
GTGCTAGGTGGGTGTGGGAGGAGGAAGAGGAGGAGGAGGGGTGGTTTTCTTGCAGACAGACGTTTCATCACCCGACTAGGTCACATCATCAGCGCTAGAAAGGAGTGGGGTTTGTGGAGGAAGAGGAGGAGGACTGTGGGGTCCTTGGTGCTCTCTGAGCTGGGTGGTTTCCTTGCAGACGTTTCATCACCCGACTAGGTCACATCATCAGTGCTAGAAGGGGGCGGGATTTGCAAGGAGGAGGAGGTGGAGATTCTTTAACAAAACGTACAGTGTTCTTCACAGGGACGGCTGGGGGATTCTGGGAGTTGAAGTCCACCCCTCTGAAAGCTGCCAAGCTTGGGGAAACACTGCTACGATTCCAAAGCCGTCGAACCGCCGGTTTCAGTTTTGCAAAGGATTTAATGCCTTTTCATTGCACGCGATTGCAAGCAGGTGTAAGATTCCCCCCCCCAAAAAAAAACCAACGAAAACCCCTCATTGCCAGGCCGGACCTCTGGATATTCCGGAGCCGCGCCTTTAAGTAAAGGAAATATTTGAAATAAACCCACAGCCCTCTGCCTCTCCTGTAGGCGTGCCACAAACGGCTTCCGAAAGGCAAAAAAATCACATTTCCAAGCATGTACGCCAGCCACCTCGCCGTCTGCTCAGCAATTAAGCATCACAAATGCGGGGTGATCCCGGGGAACAGGAGGCGATGAGACAAGAGTGAAATCTTTTCTGACAGTCTTTAATCTCCCTGCTGAAAGGCGGGAGGACGAGGCAGGCTCCTATGCCCGGGTTAGACAGTGCCATTCACACTGTATTCCAGGCCGGTAGTCGCTGGCAATTTACTCCGCATGCTAAGTATGTCAGGGCATCCTCACAGGTTGTTATGGAGTGGTGCCACTTAATGGGATGTGGCATATACAAGACCCCGGGGGCAAAGCCAGATGGGCACGTAAGCCTGGCACAGGAAAGACACCCCACCCCCCAATCTCTTAACAGAATAACAAAGCTGGAAAGGGACCTTGGAGGTCTTCTAGTCCAACCTCCTAAACCTGGCACCAGTTTGGGCACCTATTTAAGGAAGAATTCATGGGAAGTTAGGCCGGATGAGATTAAGGAGTAGAAAGGTGTTCTTTCAACCAATCGATCAATCAGTCAGTCAATCAATCGATCAATCAGAGCTGGAAGGGACCTTAGAGGTCTTCTAGTCCAACCCCGCGCTCAAGCAGGAGTCCCTCGACCCTTTCAGACAATATTGTTTTCTAATCTCTTCTTTAAAAAAACAAAACTCCAGTGTTGGAACACCCACAACATCTGGAGGCAAGCTGTTCCAGTGTCCTCACTGTTCGGACGTTTCTCCTTAATTCCGGGTTGCTTCTCTGTGTTAAGTCCGGAATGACGAGCGGAGACAGCGAAGTCAAACAAGGAACGTTTATTAGAACTCACATGGGTCAACTGGCTAGCAGCCATTGAACCCTACCTTAAATACTAGGCTCCATTCAAACATAACCAATCTTCTTCTGATGCATTTACTCATGTGTAAATCACTGGCTGTATCTTAGAAGGATTCCTCCAAACCCCTCCATGCGATGCATCCATTCGTTTAGTGACCGACTGGGATTCCAACAGCACTGGAAAATTTTATTATTTTTATTTTTATTTTTAATCCCATTTATATCCCGCCCTTCTCCGAAGACTCAGGGCGGCTTACAAGCTTAGCAGTAGCCTTCATTCTATGGATATGCCTGCTTATTAGGGCTTTCACACACACACCCCAAGCGGCATTATTACAAAGTCAGCTTAATTGCCCCCAACAATCTGGGTCCTCATTTTACCTACCTGGGAAGGATGGAAGGCTGAGTCAACCTTGAGCCTGGTGGGACTCGAACCTGCACTAATGGCAGGCAGCTGGTGTTACTTAAGGAGGCATCAGCCCACTACTCCACCAAGGCTCTTCTTGGTGATCGGTTTCTCACACTTAAGGACCGTTGCAGCGTCCCCGGGGTCACGTGCTCAAAAGTTGGACACTTGGCAACTGATCCACCCTTATGACGGTCGCAATATCCCGGGGTCATGTGATCCCCTTTCGCGACCTTCTGACAAGCCAAGTCAATGGAAGCCGGTTTCACTTAACATCCGGGTTATTGACTTAACAACTGCGGTGCTTCGCTTAGCAACTGCGGCAAGACAGGTCGTAAAACGGGACAGAACTCACCGTCTCGTTTAGCAACGGGAACGGTGGTCCTAAGTCATCGATATTCGCCGATACTGCACTGCAAAGATATACCTGTAGATCTAACTCGGTTTATCAGAGCCCCGTCGTAGAGCAACGAAAGCTTTATGCTTTGAGAGAATTCCATCAAAAGCCTATAAAAAAACCGCCCCCATTTCTCTCCCAGCTTTAGCGGCTAATTTAGCCAAAATTGCTGCTCTTTGAATCACTTGTGACTCTCTTTTTTTGCTCGATTGAAGTTCCATCTTCTGCACTATTGCAAAAAATAAAAATAAAATAAAAAATGATTTCTGAATGGAGGAGCAAGCAATCAAGGTAATCCTTGATATTCTCATAGAAGATTGGCTTTCCAGCAAGGTAAAGCAACACAAATCGCCGTGAAATGTATAGACAGGCGGCAAAATAACACAAATCTTCCGGGACCTTTTTTGTTTTGTTTTGTTCTCTCGGCGGCCTTCAAGCTTTAATGCCCCAATTCTACGCCTGGTTTTTATGAGGAGACGGCGAAGAGAAGTGCCGAACGCACACTTCTCCTAATGTTAAAAAAATAAATAAATCTCTATTTTCCCACTCTCCGGAAAGAGTTCTGGATTCGGGAGACGAAGGAGCGGAGAAGGTGGTGGTGCCTTGGATTCCCACAACCGCTATTTAGGGTCTTCCCGGCTGTTCTCCAAAGCGCCCGAAGGCAGGGCAAGAAGCAACGGATGGCAACTAATCGAGGAGAGAAGCAACCTATCTTAATATTTTGATTGGTACTTTGCTCAATAGGAGCAGCTGCGAGAGGGATCTCGGAGTCCTAGTGGACGATCCCTTAAATAGGAGCCAGACGTGTGCTGCAGCTGCCAAAAAAGCCAACACAATTCTAGGCTGCATTAACAAAAAGGATAGAATCAAGATCGGGTGAAGTGTTAATACCGCTTTACAAGGCCTTGGTAAGGCCACACCTGGAATACTGCATCCAGTTTTGGTCACCACGATGTAAAAAAGATGTTGAGACTCTAGAAAGGGTACAGAGAAGAGCAGCAAAGATGATCAGGGGACTGGAGGCTAAAACATATAGGGAACGGTTGCTGGAATTGGGGATGTCTAATTTAATGAAGAGAAGGACGAGGAGGGACAGGATAGCAGCCTTCCAGTATCTCAGGGGCTGCCCCAAAGAAGAGGCAGTCAAGCTATTCTCCAAAGTGCCCAAAAGCAGGACAAGAAGCAACGGATGGAAACTAACCAAGGAGAGAAGCAACCTAGAATTAAGGAGAAACTTCCTGACGGTGAGAACAATTAACCAGTGGAACCACCTGCCTCCAGAAGCTGTGAATGCTCCAACACTGGAGGTTTTTAAGAAGAAACTGGCCAGCCATTTGTCTGAAATGGTACAGGGTTTCCTGCCTGAGCAGGGGGTTGGACTACATGACCTCCAAGGTCCCTTCCAAAAGGATGAGGAGGAGGAGGAGGAGGAGGAGGATGATCACGTGAAGTATTAATACCGCTTTACAAGACCTTGGTAAGGCCACACTTGGAACAGTATCATTTATAATGTTTTAGTAAAACCACACTTGGAACAATGCTGTTTTGGTCACCGTAATATTAAAAAAGGTGCTAAGACTCATGTAAGAATGCAGAGAAGAGGAAGATTTGGGGACTGGACATATGAAGAACGGTTGCAGGAATTGGGTAGGTCTGGTCTCGCGAAGAGAAGAAATAGGGGTGACACGATAGCAATCTTCCAATATTTGGGGGCAGCCACAAAGAGGAGCCCGTCAACTTGTTCTCCAAAGCACCTGAGGCAGTCGTGGGATTCAAATAGGCCAGGGGTAGGCAACCTCGGCTCTTTTGTGACCCATGGACTTCAACTCCCAGCATTCCTGAGTCATCTGATGACTCAGGAATGCTGGGAGTTGAAGTCCATGAGTCACAAAAGAGCCGAGGTTGCCTACCCCTGAAATAGGCGAACCACCGGTTCTCTGCTTGGATGCCACTTCCGGAAGTCCATTCTGGGCTTGGGCTACAAAAAAAAATTAACCACCGGTTCTGCCGAAGTGGTGCGAACCGGCTGAATCCCACCATTGACCTGAAGCCAGGACAAGAAACAAGGGATGGAAACTGACCAAGGAGAGAAGCAACCTGGAATTTCTTAACCGTGAGAACGATCAACCAGTGGAACTGCTGGCCACCAGAAGCTGTGGGTGCTCCATCGCTGGAGGTTTCCGAGAAGAGATTGGGCAGCCGTTGGTCTGGGCTGGTGCAGGGTCCCCTGCCTGAGCAAAGGGGGTTGGACTAGATGACCTCCAAGGTGCCCTCCCACTCTTGTCACTCTGTTATCCTGTGGGGCACGATTAGGAGGACCTGAGCCATCGTGAAGAATGACATCAGAAGACGCCAAGGATATTCCGGGCAGGATCGAGATCAAACTGCCCATGCGAGACCTCGGAGTTGTAAGTTCCAATCCCTTTTTCTAGCCAGGGAATAGAGCATAAATATCTAATAGGCGACTCTGTTGCAGCTACGTCTGCCTTCTCGTGCCTGGAAAGCCCTTGGGCTTCCCGGGAAGGCTTGTGATGCTTATTTTGGCGGCATTAAAATTCCTTTACTGTATTAGAATTTAATGAGTTATTTGAAGGGAAGCTTAAAAGGATCTTGTATCTCACACCAGCCTCAGAAAAAAGACGAAAAAAAAACAACCTCTAACTGCTGACGTTGCGGGTGTGAAAAAAATAGGACAAAAATCGTAAACGGGGTTTTCTGGATGTGTGGGACCTGATGCTGAGCCGTCCATCAGCTCTCTTCAACCACCTCCTTATTGATAAAGGAGAATATCTGTAGCTCAGGATTTAACTATGGGGTCCTTGGTGCTCTCTGGGCTTGGCTGTTTCCTTGAAGACATTTCTTCACCCAACTAGGTAACGTCATCAGTGCTAGAAGGGAGTGGAGGAGGAGGAGGAGGAGGAGGAGGAGGAGGAGGAGGAGGAGGAGGAGGAGGAGGAGGACTGTGGGGTCCTGGGTGCTCTCTGAGCTGGGTGCTTTTCTTGCAGACGTTTCTTGACCCAACTAGGTAACATCATCAGTGCTGGAAGGGAGTGGAGAGGAGGAGGAGGAGGAGGAGGAGGAGGAGGAGGAGGAGGAGGAGGAGGAGGACTGTGGGGTCCTGGGTGCTCTCTGAGCTGGGTGCTTTTCTTGCAGACGTTTCTTGACCCAACTAGGTAACATCATCAGTGCTGGAAGGGAGTGGAGGAGGAGGAGGAGGAGGAGGAGGAGGAGGAGGAGGAGGAGGAGGAGGAAGACGACTGTGGGGTCCTTGGTGCTCTCTGAGCTTCTTGTTTCCTTGCAGATGTTTCATGACCCAACTAGGTAACATCATCAGTGCTAGAAGGGAGTGAGGGGGAGGAGGAGGAGGAGGAGGAGGAGGAACTACATCACACGTCACTTATTCCAATGTCATTGTAACTTTGAACGGTCGCTAAAGGACCCGTTGTAAGTGAAGGACCCCCTGTTGTTGTTTTTTCCCCACGAACCCAGAGACCGACTGAGTTTTTCCGAACTGTCTTAAAATTTTGCAAACTGAGAAGCCGGGTTCAACAATTCTACCCGCCAGATGTGCCAGCCGTGCGGGAAAGGAGTAAACCCATGCTTGGCTTTTCCCAAAACGGAGGCTTCCAGAAGGCGGTGTGAGATACAAGGTCCCAAACCCTCCGTATTTTACTGTCTTGTGGCCACAGGTGAATCTCTTTTGCCAGGGATAAGGAAGAGGGGCAAATGTAATTCATTTTTCATATAAATATGGGCATCCCTGGGTTTTTTGGGGTTTTTTTTATTTATTGAAAAGTTTTAAAATACATTTTTAAAAACATAAACTCTCTCCCTCCCCCTCCCCCCCACTTTCCCCCCCCCCACCCGACTTCCCAGAGGTGAATACAGGGTATAAACTTTAACCAACTTAAGCTAAAATATGCTAACCGACTAAAAAAAGACACTTTAGATTCTATCGTGCTTTAACTCCTCTTAACGTAACCAAATAACTAAATAATAATAACTAATTAATAATACATCATATAAAACTAATACTTATTCATATGCTAAATGAAACCTTCTAGTCCCATATTTATTCTGAATATATTCGATCCATCTTCTCCATTCCGAAATGTATCTCTGTTGCGATTGTTCTTTCAAATATGCTGAAATCTTTGCCATTTCCGCCAGGTTTGAAATTTTCAAAGTCTACTACTTCTATAGTCGGCAGTTCCTCCTTCTTCCAATATTACGCTACCAAAGGTCTCGCTGCCGTAATTAAATTCAACATCAATTTAATACCTATAACAGTACAATCTGTAATAATACCCAGCAGAAATTAACTGTGGAAGAAAACCTTATCTTTTTCTTAAATATCTTCTGCATATTCCACCCAATTTTAATCCAAAAAGCTTTAACTTTTTAACATTTTTTTTTATCTTTTTTTTTTTTTTTTGGGAAGCTGACAAGCCCGAAAGGCAATTGCCTGTGACAAGTTACACTTCTCTAAATATTGTTTTCGACCTGTCTGGTGAAAAGCAGGTCTACCGCCTTACGTGGGGAAAGAGGCTCATAAATCAAGCCAAACAGGATTACGTTAGGGGAAAAAAAGCGGGTTGCCAGAGCTTGTGCGTGGGGGGAAATAAGACAGAAAAAATAAAAATAAAAATGCATATATTGGGGTGGGTGGTGGGGGGAGTATACGGGAACGGCCAGCAGAATTGTTCGACGTTTTCCTTTCTCGTCGGAACCGGTCCAGAAGCATCGAAGCGCAGGCCATATGAATCAGAAGGGTCCTCAAAGGTCATCAAGGCCAACCCCTCAGTACAAGCCGAGGCAATCTGAAGGGGGAAACCCATCGGGAGGTTCCTCATAAAATTCAGAACAAGCCTCTTTTTCTTTAACTAGGATAAATCAAATTGAAGAACGGGTTCAATTCAGTTACAAAGAGAGAAGCAACCTGGAACTAAGGAGAAACTTCCTGACGGTTAGAACAATTAACCAGTGGAACCACCTGCCTCCAGAAACAGTGAATGCTCCAACACTGGAGGTTTTTAAGAAGAGACTGGCCAGCATTGGTCTGAAATGGGATAGGGTTTCCTGCCTGAGCAGGGGGTTGGACTAGATGACCTCCAAGGTCCCTTCCAACTTTTTCTGTTATCCTTCCTTCCTTCCTTCCTTCCTTCCTTCCTTCCTTCCTTCCTTCCTTCCTTCCTTCCTTCCTTCCTTCCTTCCTCCCTCCCTCCTTCCCTCTCTCCCTCCCTCCCTTCTCCAACACTGGAAGTTTTTAAGAAGAGACTGGACAGCCATTTGTCTGAAATGGTACAGGTTTTCCTGCCTGAGCAGGGGGTTGGACTAGATGACCTCCAGGGTCCCTTCCAACTTTATCTGTTATCCTTCCTTTCTTCCTTCTTTCCTTCCTTCCTCCCTCCCTCCCTCCCTCCCTCCCTTCTCCAACACTGAAAGTTTTTAAGAAGAGACTGGACAGCCATTTGTCTGAAATGGTATAGGGTTGTTGTTGTTGTTGTTGTTGTTGTTGTTGTTGTTGTTGTTATTATTATTATTATTATTATTTCAAAGGAAATTAAAAGGGATCTTCGCTCCCTTTAGAGCTGCTGGAAGAAATTTGGATCCCAGGATGTTGACATTCAAGGTTAACAGGATGACAGCAACAAGCAGTTTAAATGGCCAAAGGCTGTGATACTGATTAGGAGAGAATTATTTTTACTTTCAGGGTGGAATTGTGGGGTCCCTGGTGCTGGCTGACCTTGGTGGTTTTCTTGCAGACGTTTCGTGACCCAACTAGGTACTACTACACCGATGTTGTTACCTAGTTGGGTCATGACACCTCCACAAGAAAACAACCAAGGTCAGAGGGCGCCACAAGGACCCCCACACACACAGGGCAGTGAGCTATGAATACCAACCATGGAATCCTCTTCCTCAAACCTGGCTTTGGACTAAGTAATTAAGTAGTTCCTCATTAGGTAGTTCTCTAATTAAGTAGTTCCCCACTCAAGGAACGAACAAGGAGAAAATCACACCCGGATCAACACCAACAGGGCAAGCTACTGGATTTAAACAAGAGAGCAAAACTCACTCCTTTGTAGCACTGATGGTGTCACCCAGCTGGGTGATGGAATGTCTGTAAGGCAACCAAGCTCAGAGAATGAATAGAATAGAAGCTGGAAGGGACCTTGGAGGTCTTCTAGTCCAGCCCCCCGCTCAAGCAGGAGAACCTATACCATCTCAGACAAGTGTTTGTCCAGTCTCTTCTTAAAAACCTCCAGTGATGGAGCGCCCACGATTTCTGGTGGCCAGCTGTTCCACTGGTTCATTGTCCTCACTGTCAGGATGTTTCTCCTTAATTCTAGATTACTTCTCTCTTTGTTCCGTTTCCAACCATTGTTTCTTGTCCTGCCTTCAGGTGCTTTGGAGAAAAACGTGACCCCTTTTTTCTTTGTGGCAGCCCCTCAAATCCCGGAATGCTGCTGTCATGTCACCCCTGTTTCTTCTTTTCTTTAGACTAGCCAAACCCAACTCCCGCAGCCGTTCTTCGTATGCTTTAGTCTCCAGGCCTTGGATCCTCTTAGCGGCTCTTCTCTGCACTTTTTCCAAACTCTCCACATCTTTTTTTGTGACATGGTGGCCCAAATTGGCCGCAGTATTCCAGGTGTGGCCTCACCAGGGCTTTATAAAGCGGTACTAATACCTCACGTGATCTTGGTTCTACGCCTCTGTTTATACAACCCAGGATTGCGTTAGCTTTTTTGGCTGCTGCCGCACACGGCTGGCTCAGCGTCAAGTGATCGTCCACTGGGACTCCGAGGTCCCTCTCACGGTTGCTGTTTTAAGCCAGGTCTCTCCCAATCTGTCTTTGTTGCCTTTGGTTTTTCCTGCCTAAGTGTAAGACTTTGCTTTCCTCCATGTTGAGACTCATTTTGTCGGATAGGGCCCTTCGTTCGAGTTCGTCCAGATCTTTTCGGATCCTGAGTTTGTCTTCTTGGGCCTTGGCTACTCCTGCCAGTTTGGTGTCACCTGCAAATTTGAAGAGTTTCCTTCAAGTCAGAGATGAAGATGTTGAAGAGTCCTGGGCCTGAGACGAAACCCTGTGGTAGGTCACTGTTTACTTCTCTCCATGTGGATGTAGTACCGCTGAGGACTACTCATTGAGTACGGTTTGTCAGCCAGCGACAGATCCATCTGGGGGTGATGTTGTCTACTCCACCTTTTTCTAGCTTACCAAGAAGTAGATTGTGCTCTACGTTCTTGAATGCTTTACTGAAATCTAAGTACACTATGTCCACTGCATTTTGCTGGTCTAGTAATTTGGTCACTAAGGACCACATAGTTTTCCTCCTCCTCCTCCTCCTCCTCCTCCTCCTCCTCCTCCTCCTCCTCCTCCTCCTCCTCCTCCTCTGCAAACCCCACTCCCTTCCAGCACTGATGATGTTCCCTAGTTGGGTCATGAAACGTCTGCAAGAAAACACACAAGCTCAGAGAGCAGCAAGGACCCCACAGTCCTCCTCCTCCTCCTCCCCCCCCTCCTCCTCCTCCTCCTCCTTCCCCTCCTCCTCCTCCTCCCTAACCCCACGCCCTTCTAGCACTGATGATGTTCCCTAGTTGGGTCATGAAACGTCTGCAAGAAAGCCACCAAACTCAAGAGAGCACCAAGGACCCCACAGTCCTCCTCCTCCTCCTCCTCCTCCTCCTCCTCTGCAAACCCCACTCCCTTCCAGCACTGATGATGTTCCCTAGTTGGGTCATGAAACGTTT
>NW_028148426.1:17500-23666 GCF_947247035.1 Vipera ursinii | reverse complement strand
AGCCTAGGGGAGTGATTGTGTGTGTGTGGTGTGTGTATGTGTGTGTGTGTGTGTGTTTGTATGGTTGTGGGTCTCCTGCTCGAGCAGGGGGTTGGACTAGATGACCTCCAAGGTCCCTCCCAGCCCTGGGATTCGGGAGGGGTCTCCTGCTCGGGCAGGGGGTTGGACTGGATGACCTCCAAGGTCCCTTCCAACCCTGTCATTCTTGTATGATTCTCCTGCTCCAGCAGGGGGGTTGGACTGGATGACCTCCAGGGTCCCTCCCAGCCCTGTCATTCTTGTATGATTCTCCTGCTCGAGCAGGGGGTTGGACTGGATGACCTCCAAGGTCCCTTCCAACCCTGTCATTTCTGTATGATTCTCCTGCTCGAACAGGGAGTTGGACTGGATGACCTCCAAGGTCCCTCCCAGCCCTGGGATTCAGGAAAGGTCTCCTGCTCCAGCAGGAGGTTGGACTGGATGACCTCCAGGGTCCCTCCCAGCCCTGGGATTCGGGAAGGGTCTCCTGCTCAGGCAGGGGGTTGGACTGGATGACCTCCAAGGTCCCTTCCAGCCCTGGGATTCGGGAAGGGTCTCCTGCTCGGGCAGGGGGTTGGACTGGATGACCTCCAGGGTCCCTCCCAGCCCTGGGATTCGGGAAGGGTCTCCTGCTCAGGCAGGGGGTTGGACTGGATGACCTCCAAGGTCCCTTCCAGCCCTGGGATTCGGGAAGGGTCTCCTGCTCGGGCAGGGGGTTGGACTGGATGACCTCCAAGGTCCCTTCCAACCCTGTCATTCTTGTATGATTCTCCTGCTCCAGCAGGGGGGTTGGACTGGATGACCTCCAGGGTCCCTCCCAGCCCTGGGATTCAGGAAAGGTCTCCTGCTCCAGCAGGAGGTTGGACTGGATGACCTCCAGGGTCCCTTCCAACCCTGTCATTCTTGTATGATTCTCCTGCTCGAGCAGGGGGTTGGACTGGATGACCTCCAAGGTCCCTTCCAACCCTGTCATTCTTGTATGATTCTCCTGCTCGAGCAAGGGGTTGGACTGGATGACCTCCAAGGTCCCTCCCAGCCCTGGGATTCAGGAAAGGTCTCCTGCTCCAGCAGGAGGTTGGACTGGATGACCTCCAGGGTCCCTCCCAGCCCTGGGATTCGGGAAGGGTCTCCTGCTCAGGCAGGGGGTTGGACTGGATGACCTCCAACGTCCCTTCCAGCCCTGGGATTCGGGAAGGGTCTCCTGCTCGGGCAGGGGGTTGGACTGGATGACCTCCAGGGTCCCTCCCAGCCCTGGGATTCGGGAAGGGTCTCCTGCTCAGGCAGGGGGTTGGACTGGATGACCTCCAAGGTCCCTTCCAGCCCTGGGATTCGGGAAGGGTCTCCTGCTCGGGCAGGGGGTTGGACTGGATGACCTCCAAGGTCCCTTCCAACCCTGTCATTCTTGTATGATTCTCCTGCTCCAGCAGGGGGGTTGGACTGGATGACCTCCAGGGTCCCTTCCAACCCTGTCATTTCCGTATGATTCTCCTGCTCGAACAGGGGGTTGGACTGGATGACCTCCAGGGTCCCTCCCAGCCCTGGGATTCGGGAAGGGTCTCCTGCTCCGGCAGGGGGTTGGACTGGATGACCTCCAGGGTCCCTCCCAGCCCTGGGATTCAGTTAAGGTCTCCTGCTCCAGCAGGAGGTTGGACTGGATGACCTCCAGGGTCCCTCCCAGCCCTGGGATTCGGGAAGGGTCTCCTGCTCAGGCAGGGGGTTGGACTGGATGACCTCCAAGGTCCCTTCCAACCCTGTCATTCTTGTATGATTCTCCTGCTCCAGCAGGGGGGTTGGACTGGATGACCTCCAGGGTCCCTTCCAACCCTGTCATTTCCGTATGATTCTCCTGCTCGAACAGGGGGTTGGACTGGATGACCTCCAGGGTCCCTCCCAGCCCTGGGATTCGGGAAGGGTCTCCTGCTCCGGCAGGGGGTTGGACTGGATGACCTCCAGGGTCCCTCCCAGCCCTGGGATTCAGGAAAGGTCTCCTGCTCCAGCAGGAGGTTGGACTGGATGACCTCCAGGGTCCCTCCCAGCCCTGGGATTCGGGAAGGGTCTCCTGCTCGGGCAGGGGGTTGGACTGGATGACCTCCAGGGTCCCTTCCAACCCTGTCATTCTTGTATGATTCTCCTGCTCGAGCAGGGGGTTGGACTGGATGACCTCCAAGGTCCCTCCCAGCCCTGGGATTTGGGAAGGGTCTCCTGCTATAGCAGAGGGTTCGACTGGATGACCTCCAGGGTCCCTTCCAACCCTGTCATTTCTGTATCATTCTCCTGCTCGGGCAGGGGGTTGGACTGGATGACCTCCAAGGTCCCTTCCAACCCTGTCATTCTCTATGATTCTCCTGCTCGAACAGGGGGTTGGACTAGATGACCTCCAGGGTCCCTCCCAGCCCTGGGATTCGGGAAGGGTCTCCTGCTTGAACAGGGGGTTGGACTGGATGACCTCCAAGGTCCCTCCCAGCCCTGGGATTCAGGAAGGGTCTCCTGCTTGAACAGGGGGTTGGACTGGATGACCTCCAAGGTCCCTCCCAGCCCTGTCATTCTTGTATGATTCGCCTTCTCGAGCAGGGGGTTGGACTGGATGACCTCCAGGGTCCCTCCCAGCCCTGGGATTCAGGAAGGGTCTCCTGCTTGAACAGGGGGTTGGACTAGATGACCTCCAGGGTCCCTCCCAGCCCTGGGATTCGGGAAGGGTCTCCTGCTTGAACAGGGGGTTGGACTGGATGACCTCCAAGGTCCCTCCCAGCCCTGGGATTCAGGAAGGGTCTCCTGCTTGAACAGGGGGTTGGACTGGATGACCTCCAAGGTCCCTCCCAGCCCTGTCATTCTTGTATGATTCGCCTTCTCGAGCAGGGGGTTGGACTGGATGACCTCCAGGGTCCCTCCCAGCCCTGGGATTCAGGAAAGGTCTCCTGCTCTTGTAGGAGGTTGGACTGGATGACCTCCAGGGTCCCTTCCAACCCTGGGATTCGGGAAGGGTCTCCTGCTCCGGCAGGGGGTTGGACTGGATGACCTCCAGGGTCCCTTCCAACCCTGTCATTCTCTATGATTCTGCTCGAACAGGGGGTTGGACTGGATGACCTCCAAGGTCCCTTCCAACCCTGGGATTCAGGAAAGGTCTCCTGCTCCAGCAGGAGGTTGGACTGGGTGACCTCCAGGGTCCCTCCCAGCCCTGGGATTCGGGAATGGTCTCCTGCTCCAGCAGAAGGTTGGACTGGATGACCTCCAGGGTCCCTCCCAGCCCTGGGATTGGGGAAGGGTCTCCTGCTCGAGCAGGGGGTTGGACTGGATGACCTCCAGGGTCCCTTCCCGCTCTATCGTTCTATGATTCTGCTGGAGCAAGAGGTTGGACTAGATGACCTCCGAAGTCACAACTCCGTTACAAACATGTATTTATTCTGTGATAGGTGCACACATTGTGTTTGCATGTGTGTGTGTATACGTGTGTGTGTGTGTGTGTGTGTGTATATATATATATATATATATATGCATATGTGTATGTGTGTGTGTGTGTGTGTGTATAATGCACATACATATGTATATATGTATATTTGTGTGTACATATGTATATGTACACACGGATGGAAACTAGTCAAGGAGAGAAGCAACCTAGAACTAAGGAGAAACTTCCTGACAAGTGAGAACAATTAACCAGAGGAACCCCTTGCCTCCAGAAGCTGTGAATGCTCCAACGCTGGAAGTTTTTAAGAAGAGACTGGACAGCCCTTTTCCTGAAATTGTATAAGGGTTTCTGCCTGAGCAGGGGGTTGGACTAGATGACCTCCAAGGTCACTTCCAACTCTATATTATTATTATTATTATTATTATGTATATATATATATATATATATATATATATATGTGTGTGTGTGTGTGTCTGTGTGTCTGTGTGTGTGTGTGTATCTGTATCTGTATACGTATATATTATTATTATTATTATTATTATTAATTCGGTTTATATACCGCCCTATTCCCGAATGACTCAGGGCGGTTTACAGGGCAAAATTTAAAAACAATATAGTATAAAATTAAAATAAAATTAAATTAAGTATAGCCCCAAATATATGTATGTGTGTATATAATAATGATGATGATGATGATGATGATGATGATGATGATGATGATAATAATAATAATAATAATAATAAAGTTGGAGGGCACCTTGGAGGTCATCTAGTCCAACCTCCCACTCAGGCAGGAAACCCTATACCATTTTAGACAAATGGCTGTCCAGTCCCTTCTTAAAAACTTCCAGCGTTGGAGCATTCACAGCTTCCGAAGGCAGGTTGTTAATAATGATAATAATAATGTTGGAAGGGACCTTGGAGGTCATCTAGTCCAACCCTCTGCTCAGGCAGGAAACCTTATACCATTTCAGACAAATGGCTGTCCAGTCCCTTCTTAAAAACTTTCAGCGTTGGAGCATTCACAGCTTCCAAATGCAGGTTGTTAATAATAATAATAATAATAATAATAATAATAATAATAATAATAATGTTGGAAGGGACCTTGGAGGTCATCTAGTCCAACCCCCCGCTCAGGCAGGAAACCTTATTCCATTTCAGACAAATGGCTCTCCAGTCCCTTCTTAAAAACTTCCAGCGTTGGAGCATTCACAGCATCCGAAGGCAGGTTGTTAATAATAATAATAATAATAATGTTGGAAAGGGACCTTGGAGGTCATCTAGTCCAACCCCCTGCTCAGGCAGGAAACCCTATACCATTTCGGACAAACGGCTGTCCAGTCTCTTCTTAAAAACCTCCAGCGTTGGAGCGTTCACAGCATCCGAAGGCAGGTTGTTAATAATAATAATAATAATAATAATAATGTTGGAAAGGGACCTTGGAGGTCATCTAGTCCAACCCCCTGCTCAGGCAGGAAACCCTATACCATTTCGGACAAACGGCTGTCCAGTCTCTTCTTAAAAACCTCCAGCGTTGGAGCGTTCACAGCATCCGAAGGCAGGTTGTTAATAATAATAATAATAATAATAATAATAATGTTGGAAAGGGACCTTGGAGGTCATCTAGTCCAACCCCCTGCTCAGGCAGGAAACCCTATACCATTTCGGACAAACGGCTCTCCAGTCTCTTCTTAAAAACCTCCAGCGTTGGAGCGTTCACAGCATCCGAAGGCAGGTTGTTAATAATAATAATAATAATAATAATAATGTTGGAAAGGGACCTTGGAGGTCATCTAGTCCAACCCCCTGCTCAGGCAGGAAACCCTATACCATTTCGGACAAATGGCTGTCCAGTCTCTTCTTAAAAACCTCCAGCGTTGGAGCATTCACAGCATCCGAAGGCAGGTTGTTAATATAATAATAATAATAATAATAATAATAATAATAATAATAATAATAATAATAATAATAATGTTGGAAGGGACCTTGGAGGTCATCTAGTCCAACCCCCTGCTCAGGCAGGAAACCCTATACCATTTCGGACAAACGGCTGTCCAGTCTCTTCTTAAAAACCTCCAGCGTTGGAGCATTCACAGCTTCCGAAGGCAGGTTGTTAATAATGATAATAATAATGTTGGAAGGGACCTTGTAGGTCATCTAGTCCAACCCCCCGCTCAGGCAGGAAACCTTATTCCATTTCAGACAAATGGCTCTCCAGTCCCTTCTTAAAAACTTCCAGCGTTGGAGCATTCACAGCATCCGAAGGCAGGTTGTTAATAATAATAATAATAATAATAATAATAATGTTGGAAAGGGACCTTGGAGGTCATCTAGTCCAACCCCCTGCTCAGGCAGGAAACCCTATACCATTTCGGACAAATGGCTGTCCAGTCTCTTCTTAAAAACCTCCAGCGTTGGAGCATTCACAGCATCCGAAGGCAGGTTGTTAATAATAATAATAATAATGTTGGAAAGGGACCTTGGAGGTCATCTAGTCCAACCCCCTGCTCAGGCAGGAAACCCTATACCATTTCGGACAAACGGCTGTCCAGTCTCTTCTTAAAAACCTCCAGCGTTGGAGCGTTCACCGCTTCTGGAGGCAGGTGGTTCCCCTGGTTAATTGTTCTAACCGTCAGGAAGTTTCTCCTTAGTTCTACGTATGTCTGCGTATATGTGTATATATATGTACACACACATATATGTGTGTGTGTGTATGCATGTATGTATAGTTCTCTACAGGTC
>NW_028148426.1:0-12500 GCF_947247035.1 Vipera ursinii | reverse complement strand
GTTCTTTGAGGTTATTTGTTTTAATTTTGGTTTTTTTGTTCTTTGAGGTTATTTGTTTTAATTTTGGCTTTTTTTGTTCTTTGAGGTTATTTGTTTTAATTTTGGTTTTTTTTTCTTGTTTGAGGTTATTTGTTTTAATTTTGTTTTTTTTTTGTTCTTTGAGGTTGCTTTAATTTTGTTTTCTTTTTTTGTTCTTTGAGGTTTGTTTTAATTTTGTCCTTTTCTTCTTCCTCCTCCTCTTCTTCCTCTCTTCATCCTCCTCCTCCTAGCCCTGATGATGTTCCCTAGTTGGGTCATGAAACGTCTGCAAGGAAACCCCCCCAGCTCAGAGTCCTTCCTTCCTTCCTTCCTTCCTTCCTTCCTTCTTTCCTTCCTTCCTTCCTTCCTTCCTTCCTTCCTTCTTTCCTTCCTTCCTTCCTTCCTTCCTTCCTTCTAGCCCTGATGATGTTCCCTAGTTGGGTCATGAAACATCTGCAAGGAAACCCCCCCAGCTCAGAGTCCTTCCTTCCTTCCTTCCTTCCTTCCTTCCTTCCTTCCTTCCTTCCTTCCTTCTTTCCTTCCTTCCTTCCTTCCTTCCTTCCTTCCTTCTAGCCCTGATGATGTTCCCTAGTTGGGTCATGAAACATCTGCAAGGAAACCCCCCCAGCTCAGAGTCCTTCCTTCCTTCCTTCCTTCCTTCCTTCCTTCCTTCCTTCCTTCCTTCTTTCCTTCCTTCCTTCCTTCCTTCCTTCCTTCTAGCCCTGATGATGTTCCCTAGTTGGGTCATGAAACATCTGCAAGGAAACCCCCCCAGCTCAGAGTCCTTCCTTCCTTCCTTCCTTCCTTCCTTCCTTCCTTCCTTCCTTCTAGCCCTGATGATGTTCCCTAGTTGGGTCATGAAACATCTGCAAGGAAACCCCCCCAGCTCAGAGTCCTTCCTTCCTTCCTTCCTTCCTTCCTTCCTTCCTTCCTTCCTTCTTTCCTTCCTTCCTTCCTTCCTTGCTTCCTTCCTCCTAGCCCTGATGACGTTCCCTAGTTGGGTCATGAAACGTCTGCAAGGAAACCCCCCCAGCTCAGAGTCCTTCCTTCCTTCCTTCCTTCCTTCCTTCCTTCCTTCCTTCCTTCCTTCTTTCCTTCCTTCCTTCCTTGCTTCCTTCCTTCCTTCCTTCTTTCCTTCCTTCCTTCCTTGCTTCCTTCCTTCTAGCCCTGATGATGTTCCCTAGTTGGGTCATGAGATGTCTGCAAGGAAACCCCCCCAGCTCAGAGTCGTTCCTTCCTTCCTTCCTGCCTGCCTGCCTGCCTGCCTGCCTGCCTGCCTTCCTTCCTTCCTTCCTTCCTTCCTTCCTTCCTTCCTTCCTTCCTTCCTCCTCCTCCTCCTCCTCTCCTCTTCTAGCCCTGATAATGTTCCCTAGTTGGGTCACAAGACGTCTGCAAGGAAACCCCCCAGCTCAGAGAGCCCCAGGGACCCCACAGTCCTTTCTTTCTTTCTTTCTTTCTTTCTTTCTTTCTTTCTTTCTTTCTTTCTTTCTTTCTTTCTTTCTTTCTTTCTTTCTTTCTGCCTGCCTGCCTGCCTCCTCCTCCTCCTCTCCATTCCCTTCCTGATGACGTTCCCTAATTGGCGCAGGAAACGTCTGCCTGACATGTACCTGGCTCAGAGAGCCTCAGGGACCCCCACCCCACCATTTGAAGCCCAAAGGATGGAAAGAACAGTCTGAACTCAAAAGAAGAGAGAGAGAGAGAGAGAGAGAGAGAGAGAGAGAGAGAGAGAGAGAGAGGCGAGTTCAAGGAAGGACAGGCAGGTGCGACGGGCCAATTTGGAGACCGCCCGCAGGCTCGGCGCTCAGGCGTCGTTTGCGTCCTTTGCCTTTTTTTTTTTTTTTTTTGCTCCGGGCGAAAAGGTGTTCCAGGCCCACCCCACCCCCCACCCCCGAAATTGGCTCTTTGCTTCATCCTGTTTTTCCCGTCTATTCCCAGCCGCAAAGCAACCCAGTCAGCACATTCTGGTTTTTTAACCGGAGGTGGTTGTGTTTTTTTTGAAAGGAGAGATTGGACAAATGGTACGATAGCAGCTCCCGCCTGAGCAGGGGGTGGGGTTGGACTGGATGACCTCCCAGGTCCCTTCCCACTCTGTCATTCTAGGATCCTGTAAGGGTCTCCTGCCTGAGCAGGGGGTTGGACTGGATGACCTCCCGGGTCCCTTCCCGCTCTGTGATTCCATGATTCTGTAAGGATCTGTTGGAGTAGGGGGCTGGACTGGATGACCACCCGGGTCCCTTCCCGCTCTTGTCATTCTATGATTCTGGCTAGGGTCTCCTGCTTGAGCAGGGGATTGGACTAGATGACCTCCAGGGTCCCTTCCCGCTCTGTGATTCCATGATTCTGTAAGGATCTGTTTGATTGGGGGGTTGGACTAGATGACCTCCTGGGTCCCTTCCCACTCTTGTCATTCTATGATTCTATAAGGGTCTCCTGCTTGAGCAGGGGGCTGGACTGGATGACCTCCCAGAGTCCCGCCCAGCTCTGCCATTCTGTGAAATTCAACTTCCCTATTTCAGAGCTGCTTTTTCTTTTTGGTTCTCCTTTTTTTTTTGTTTTCCCAACTGCCAAGCTGCAAGTCACGGCTTTCCGGAAGAGACGTGTTGAGTTGTCTTCCTTTGGTGGGGGAAGTGTGTCGAGTTGTCACAAAGTGCCACAACCGAGACTCCTTTTGTGCAGCGTTGGAACCGTGAGACACTATCTTTCTGTCTGTCTGTCTATCCGTCTATCGATCCGTCCCTGTCTGTCTGTCTGTCTGTCTGTCTATCTATCTATCTATCTATCTATCTATCTATCTATCTATCTATCTATCTATCTACCATCTCTATCCATCTTTTATCTAATCCATCAGTCTGTCTGTCTATCTATCTATCTCTATCTATCTATCTATCTATCTATCTATCTATCTATCTATCTCCTGTCTGTCTGTCTGCCTGCCTGCCTGCCTGCCTGCCTGCCTATCTATCTATCTATCTATCTATCTATCTATCTATCTATCTATCTATCTATCTGTATCTATCTATCTATCTATCTATCTATCTATCTATCTATCTATCTGTATCTATCTATCTATCTATCTATCTATCTATCTATCTATCTATCTGTATCTATCTGTCTGTCTATCTATCTATGTATCTATCTATCTATCTATCTATCTAATCTATCTATCTATCTATCTATCTATCTATCTATCTATCTAATCTATCTATCATCTATCTATCTATCTATCTATCTATCTATCTATCTATCTATCTATCTATCTATCTATCTGTATCTACCTATCTATCTATTATCTATCTATCTATCTATCTATCTATCTATCTATCTATCTTTCTGTTTTTCTATCTTTCTATCTATCTATCTATCTCCTGTCTGTCTGCCTGCCTGCCTGCCTGCCTGTCTGTCTATCTATCTATCTATCTATCTATCTATCTGTATCTATCTATCTATCTATCTATCTGTATCTATCTATCTATCTATCTCTATCATCTATCTATCTATCTATCTATCTATCTATCTATCTGTATCTATCTATATCTATCTGTATCTATCTATCTATCTATCTGTATCTATCTATCTATCTATCTATCTATCTATCTATCTATCTGTATCTATCTATCTATCTATCTATCTATCTGTATCTATCTATCTATCTATCTATATTTATCTATCTATATCTATCTATCTATCTATCTATCTATCTATCTGTATCTATCTATCTATCTATCTATCTATCTATCTATCTTTGTCTGTGTGTGTGTGTGTGTGTGTGTGTGTGTGTGTCCACAGTTCAGCCCCTTGCGTGTGCGCTGCCCCCCCAAAAAAAATTTCTGTTACCCAGTGAGACGTTTCAACGGATTTTGCCCCATTTCAAGCCCCTTTCTGGGCCCAGTTGCGCTGGTTCAGTTAGTAACCTTTGGTTATTAAGCGAGTCTCGTCTGGCTTCCCCGTCGGCCTATCCTTCTCGTCGGCCTATCCTGGCTCGTCACGAATGGGGATCGACGGAAGCCCGGACAACTGGATCCTTCCTTAGAAAAAAATAATAATAAGAGGAAGCCGGTTGCCGATGCGTCCGAATTTTCATCGCTTCTGTGCGTGCGTGCGTGGGGGTTGGGGGCAACCGTAAGCGTGAAATAAACAGGCCCCTTCAAACGGTCGCTAAGTGAACGGTGGCAAGTCGAGGACTTGCCTGTATTTTATGGTTTTGGTGTTTTTTTCATCTCCCTCCCCCCCCCCCCGGCAACCCAAAATAAGATTTTAAAAAAGCAGCCAAGAGGGGCCTTCGAAGCAAGACCAGTTTTGAAAATAGATACGATGGACGGACGGGCACAGACGGATGGAGAGAGAGAGAGAGAGATAATACTTAAATTGACAGATACGATCTGATGATAGATAATACATAAATTGTCAGATTACATAGATGATAGCTAATACATAAATTGACAGATTAGATAGATGATAGATAATGCATAAATTGACAGATAGATGATAGATAATACATAAATAGGTTAGCTAGATGATAGATAATACATAAATTGACAGATTACAGATGATAGATAATACATAAATTGACAGATTAGATAGATGATAGATAATACATAAATTGACAGATTAGATGATAGATAATACATAAATTGACAGATTACAGATGATAGATAATACATAAATTGACAGATTAGATAGATGATAGATAATACATAAATTGACAATTACATAGATGATAGTTAATACATAAATTGACAGATTAGATATAGATGATAGAAAGATAATACATAAATTGACAGATTATATAGATGATAGATAATACATAAATTGACAGATTACATAGATGATAGATAATACATAAATTGACAGATGATAGATAATACATAAATAGGTTAGATAGATGATAGATAATACATAAATTGACAGATTACATAGATGATAGATAGTACATAAATTGACAGATACGATCAGATAGAGAGATAGATGAGATAGATAATACATAAATTGACATAGCGATAGATGATACAGATAGAAAATAGATAATACATAAATTGACAGATTAGACAGATATAGATGATAGATAGATAGATGATACATAAATTGACAGATTAGATAGATATACAGATAGAGATAATAGATAATACATAAATTGACAGAAGTACAATCAGATAATACATAAATTGACAGATTAGATATAGATGATACAGATAGATAGAGATAATAGATAGTTAGATAATACATAAATTGACAGATAGATACGATCAGACAGACAGTTGGACTGATAGATGAGAGATAGATAATACATAAATTGACAGAGATAGATGATACAGATAGAGATAATAGATAATACATAAATGGACAGATACGATCAGATAGATGATAGACGATGGATAGAAAGATAGATAGTACATAAATTGACAGATTAGATAGATGATACAGATAGAGATAGATAATACTTGTAAGCCGCCCTGAGTCTTCGGAGAAGGGCGGGATAGAAATGGAATTGAAATAAAATAAAATAAATACATAAATTGACAGATTAGATAGATATAGATGATAGAAAGATAATACCTAAATCGACAGATAGATGATACAGATAGAGATAGATAATAGATAATACATAAATTGACAGATACGATCAGATTGATTGATTGATTGATTGATAGGTAGATAGATAGATAGATAGATAGATAGATAGATAGATAGATAGATAGATAAAAAATAGCCAAGCCATTTCCGCAGTCGAGACGAGAGGGGCTCCTCCTCTAGTCTAAAGCCAGACCGGTTTGGGAAATTTATTTTATTTATTTTATTAGACTTATATACTCAAAATTATAAAATAACTTTGCTTTTTTTTCCTTTTCTTTGCTTTCCTTCTATCCGGTAGGGAGAATCGGGCTGCCGTGGAAGTCCCGGAGCTCCCCGTCGCTTTCTGCGCCCGCCCCGGCGTGCATGCGGGCCCGATGGCGTCGTCCCGCAAAGCTTCGGCCAGCGGTCCCGGGACCGCCCCTCCCGCCGGCAACGGCCGAGACCGGGAAGACGTGGTGGAGCTGGCTGAGCTCGGACCCCTTTTAGAGGAGAAAGCGGATCCGGGAACGTCTCGTTCTGTGGCCGACGTAAGCCCGGATTTATTTATTTATTTATTTATTTATTTATTTATTTATTTATTTATTTATTATTCATCCATCCATTTATTTATTTATTTATGCATCCATCCATCCATCCATTTATTTATTTATTATCTATATCTATCCATCCATTTATTTATTTATCTATCTATCCATCCATCCATCCATCTATCTATTTATCCATCCATCCATTTATTCATTTATTTATTTATCATCCATCCATCCATCCATTTATTTATTTATTTATTCATCCATCTATCTATCTATGTATTTATCCATCCATCCATCCATTTATTTATTTATTTATTTATTTATTTATTTATTTATTTATTTATTTATTTATTTATCCATCCGTCCGTCCATCCATCCATCCAACTATCTATTTATTTATTTATCCATCCATTTATTTATTCATCCATCTATCTATCTATCTATCTATCTATCTATCTATCTATCTATCTATCTATCTATCTATCTATATTTATCCATCCATCCATCCATTTATTTATTTATCATCCATCCATCCATCCATCCATCCATTTATTTATTTATTTATTCATCCATCTATCTATGTATTTATCCATCCATCCATCAATTTATTTATTTATCCATCCATCCATCCATTTATTTATTTATTTATTTCTCTATCTATCTATCTATCTATCTATCTATCTATCTATCTATCCATTTATTTGTTTATTTATCCATCCATCCATCCATCCATCCATTTATTTATTTATTTATTCATCCATCTATCTATGTATTTATCCATCCATCCATCAATTTATTTATTTATTTATCCGTCCATCCATCCATCCATTTATTTATTTATTTCTCTATCTATCTATCTATCTATCTATCTATCTATCTATCTATCTATCTATCTATCTATCTATCTATCCATTTATTTGTTTATTTATCCATCCATCCATCCATCCATTTATTTATTTATTTATTCATCCATCTATCTATGTATTTATCCATCCATCCATCAATTTATTTATTTATTTATCCGTCCATCCATCCATCCATTTATTTATTTATTTCTCTATCTATCTATCTATCTATCTATCTATCTATCTATCTATCTATCTATCCATTTATTTGTTTATTTATCCATCCATCCATCCATCCATCCATTTATTTATTTATTTATTTTAGGGTGGGGCGTGTGTGGAAAACCGGCATGGAAAGGGGCGAACCGATGACTTTAATCAAAGCGGCCAGCCCTTTGGGAGTTAGCGGGAGGTTAAAGGGGTGGGTGGGGGGAGGGCACGAGGGGCTTTGGGGTACCCCCCCACCCTCCTCCGTTCCCTCCCTTCCGCGGGAAATCACCGACTTGCCCTAAGGAAGGTTGAGTGAGGATTTCTGTTTTATTCAGTTTAAATTGGTGGGTTGAAGGGAAGGGAAGGGAAGGGGGAAGGAAGGGAAGAGAAGGGGAAGGAAGGAAGGAAAGGAAGAGGGAAGGAAAGGGGGAGGGGAGGGGAAGGAAGAGGGAAGGAAAGGAGGAGGGGAGAGGAAGGAAGGAAAGGAAGAGGGGAGGGAAGGGGAAGGAAGGAAAGGAAGAGAAGGAAGAGGAAAGGGGGAGGGGAGAGGAAGGGAAGAGAAGGGGAAGGAAGGAAGAGAAGGAAGAGGAAAGAAGGAAGGAAGAGGGAAGGAAAGGGGGAGGGGAGAGAAGAGAGGGGAAGAAAGGAAGAGAAGGGGAAGGAAGGAAGGAAAGGAAGAGGGAAGGAAAGGGGGAGGGGAGGGGAAGGAAGAGGGAAGGAAAGGAGGAGGGGAGAGGAAGGAAGGAAAGGAAGAGGGGAGGGAAGGGGAAGGAAGGAAAGGAAGAGAAGGAAGAGGAAAGGGGGAGGGGAGAGGAAAGAAAAGGGGGAGGGGAGAGAAGAGAGGGGAAGAAAGGAAGGGAAGGGGAAGGAGGGAAGGAAAGGGGAAGGAAAGGGGAGGGGAGGGAAGGAAAGGGGGAGGAAGGAAGAGAAGGAAGAGGAAAGGGGAGGGAAAGAAGGAAGGAAGAGGAAAGAAGGGGGAGGGGAAGGAAGAGGGAAGGAAAGGAGGAGGGGAGAGGAAGGAAGGAAAGGAAGAGGGGAGGGAAGGGGAAGGAAGGAAAGGAAGAGAAGGAAGAGGAAAGGGGGAGGGGAGAGGAAAGAAAAGGGGGAGGGGAGAGAAGAGAGGGGAAGAAAGGAAGGGAAGGGGAAGGAGGGAAGGAAAGGGGAAGGAAAGGGGAGGGGAGGGAAGGAAAGGGGAGGAAGGAAGAGAAGGAAGAGGAAAGGGGAGGGGAAAGAAGGAAGGAAGAGGAAAGAAGGGGGAGGGGAAGGAAGAGGGAAGGAAAGGAGGAGGGGAGAGGAAGGAAGGAAAGGAAGAGGGGAGGGAAGGGGAAGGAAGGAAAGGAAGAGAAGGAAGAGGAAAGGGGGAGGGGAGAGGAAGGGAAGAGAAGGGGAAGGAAGGAAGAGAAGGAAGAGGAAAGAAGGAAGGAAGAGGGAAGGAAAGGGGGAGGGGAGAGAAGAGAGGGAAGAAAGGAAGAGAAGGGGAAGGAAGGAAGGAAAGGAAGAGGGAAGGAAAGGGGGAGGGGAGGGGAAGGAAGAGGGAAGGAAAGGAGGAGGGGAGAGGAAGGAAGGAAAGGAAGAGGGGAGGGAAGGGGAAGGAAGGAAAGGAAGAGAAGGAAGAGGAAAGGGGGAGGGGAGAGGAAGGGAAGAGAAGGGGAAGGAAGGAAGAGAAGGAAGAGGAAAGAAGGAAGGAAGAGGGAAGGAAAGGGGGAGGGGAGAGAAGAGAGGGGAAGAAAGGAAGAGAAGGGGAAGGAAGGAAGGAAAGGAAGAGGGAAGGAAAGGGGGAGGGGAGGGGAAGGAAGAGGGAAGGAAAGGAGGAGGGGAGAGGAAGGAAGGAAAGGAAGAGGGGAGGGAAGGGGAAGGAAGGAAAGGAAGAGAAGGAAGAGGAAAGGGGGAGGGGAGAGGAAAGAAAAGGGGGAGGGGAGAGAAGAGAGGGGAAGAAAGGAAGGGAAGGGGAAGGAGGGAAGGAAAGGGGAAGGAAAGGGGAGGGGAGGGAAGGAAAGGGGGAGGAAGGAAGAGAAGGAAGAGGAAGGGGAGGGGAAAGAAGGAAGGAAGAGGAAAGAAGGGGGAGGGGAAGGAAGAGGGAAGGAAAGGAGGAGGGGAGAGGAAGGAAGGAAAGGAAGAGGGGAGGGAAGGGGAAGGAAGGAAAGGAAGAGAAGGAAGAGGAAAGGGGGAGGGGAGAGGAAAGAAAAGGGGGAGGGGAGAGAAGAGAGGGGAAGAAAGGAAGGGAAGGGGAAGGAGGGAAGGAAAGGGGAAGGAAAGGGGAGGGGAGGGAAGGAAAGGGGAGGAAGGAAGAGAAGGAAGAGGAAAGGGGAGGGGAAAGAAGGAAGGAAGAGGAAAGAAGGGGGAGGGGAAGGAAGAGGGAAGGAAAGGAGGAGGGGAGAGGAAGGAAGGAAAGGAAGAGGGGAGGGAAGGGGAAGGAAGGAAAGGAAGAGAAGGAAGAGGAAAGGGGGAGGGGAGAGGAAGGGAAGAGAAGGGGAAGGAAGGAAGAGAAGGAAGAGGAAAGAAGGAAGGAAGAGGGAAGGAAAGGGGGAGGGGAGAGAAGAGAGGGGAAGAAAGGAAGAGAAGGGGAAGGAAGGAAGGAAAGGAAGAGGGAAGGAAAGGGGGAGGGGAGGGGAAGGAAGAGGGAAGGAAAGGAGGAGGGGAGAGGAAGGAAGGAAAGGAAGAGGGGAGGGAAGGGGAAGGAAGGAAAGGAAGAGAAGGAAGAGGAAAGGGGGAGGGGAGAGGAAAGAAAAGGGGGAGGGGAGAGAAGAGAGGGGAAGAAAGGAAGGGAAGGGGAAGGAGGGAAGGAAAGGGGAAGGAAAGGGGAGGGGAGGGAAGGAAAGGGGGAGGAAGGAAGAGAAGGAAGAGGAAAGGGGAGGGGAAAGAAGGAAGGAAGAGGAAAGAAGGGGGAGGGGAAGGAAGAGGGAAGGAAAGGAGGAGGGGAGAGGAAGGAAGGAAAGGAAGAGGGGAGGGAAGGGGAAGGAAGGAAAGGAAGAGAAGGAAGAGGAAAGGGGGAGGGGAGAGGAAAGAAAAGGGGGAGGGGAGAGAAGAGAGGGGAAGAAAGGAAGGGAAGGGGAAGGAAGGAAAGGGGAAGGAAAGGGGAGGGGAGGGAAGGAAAGGGGGAGGAAGGAAGAGAAGGAAGAGGAAAGAAGGGGGAGGGGAAGGAAGAGGGAAGGAAAGGAGGAGGGGAGAGGAAGGAAGGAAAGGAAGAGGGGAGGGAAGAGCGAAGGAAAGGAAGGGGAGGGGAGGGAAAGAATGGGATGGGGGAAGAAAAGAAAGAAGAAAAGAAAGAAAGAGAAAGAAAGAAAGAAAGAAAGAAAGAAAAGAAAGAAAGAAAGAAAGAAAGAAAGAAAAAGAAAACTTTTGCCCTCTTTGGGCCCTAGGAACTAAAATCATGAAGACATAATGATACATAGAACAAAAGTTAGTGCTCAAAAAGAACCCCCCCCCCATTTTATTAAAAAAATAAGAATAAGAATAAAAAATTAAGCCAAAGTCTCCTCCTGAGAACGGGAGCCGGCAGAAATCCCAAGAAATTCACAAAGGAGCATTGGCCGATGGACAGGAGTCTCTCGCTTAGCCAGCAAAGTTTCAGGTTCAAAACAACAACAACAACAATAATAAAGTTGGAAGGGACCTTGGAGGTCATCTAGTCCAACCCCCCTCAGGCAGGAAACTATAACATTTGAGAGAAATGGCTGTACGGTCTCTTAATTAATAAATGTTAAATAATAATAATAATAATAATAATAATAATAATAATAATAATAATAATAATAATAATAGTAGTAATAATAGTTGGAAGGGACCTTGGAGGTCACCTAGTCCAACCCCCCTCAGGCAGGAAACTATAACATTTGAGAGAAATGGCTGTACGGTCTCTTAATTAATAAATGTTAAAATAATAATAATAATAATAATAATAATAATAATAATAATAATAATAATAATAATAATAATAGTAATAATAATAGTTGGAAGGGACCTTGGAGGTCACCTAGTCCAACCCCCCTCAGGCAGGAAACTATAACATTTGAGAGAAATGGCTGTACGGTCTCTTAATTAATAAATGTTAAAATAATAATAATAATAATAATAATAATAATAATAATAATAATAATAATAATAATAGTAATAATGTTGGAAGGGACCTTGGAGGTCACCTAGTCCAACCCCCCTCAGGCAGGAAACTATAACATTTGAGAGAAATGGCTGTACGGTCTCTTAATTAATAAATGTTAAAATAATAATAATAATAATAATAATAATAATAATAATAATAATAATAATAATAATAATAATAATAGTAATAATAGTTGGAAGGGACCTTGGAGGTCACCTAGTCCAACCCCCCTCAGGCAGGAAACTATAACATTTGAGAGAAATGGCTGTACGGTCTCTTAATTAATAAATGTTAAAATAATAATAATAATAATAATAATAATAATAATAATAATAATAATAATAATAATAATAATAATAATAATAGTAATAATGTTGGAAGGGACCTTGGAGGTCACCTAGTCCAACCCCCCTCAGGCAGGAAACTATAACATTTGAGAGAAATGGCTGTACGGTCTCTTAATTAATAAATGTTAAAATAATAATAATAATAATAATAATAATAATAATAATAATAATAATAATAATAATAATAGTAATAATAGTTGGAAGGGACCTTGGAGGTCACCTAGTCCAACCCCCCTCAGGCAGGAAACTATAACATTTGAGAGAAATGGCTGTACGGTCTCTTAATTAATAAATGTTAAAATAATAATAATAATAATAATAATAATAATAATAATAATAATAGTAATAATAGTTGGAAGGGACCTTGGAGGTCACCTAGTCCAACCCCCCTCAGGCAGGAAACTATAACATTTGAGAGAAATGGCTGTACGGTCTCTTAATTAATAAATGTTAAAATAATAATAATAATAATAATAATAATAATAATAATAATAATAATAATAATAATAATAGTAATAGTAATAATAGTTGGAAGGGACCTTGGAGGTCACCTAGTCCAACCCCCCTCAGGCAGGAAACTATAACATTTGAGAGAAATGGCTCTACAGTCTCTTAATTTAATAATAATAATAATAATAGTAATAGTAATAGTAATAATAGTTGGAAGGGACCTTGGAGGTCACCTAGTCCAACCCCCCTCAGGCAGGAAACTATAACATTTGAGAGAAATGGCTGTACAGTCTCTTAATTTAATAATAATAATAATAATAATAATAATAATAATAATAGTAATAGTAATAGTAATAGTAATAGTAATAGTAATAATAGTTGGAAGGGACCTTGGAGGTCACCTAGTCCAACCCCCCTCAGGCAGGAAACT
>NW_028148427.1:0-18482 GCF_947247035.1 Vipera ursinii | reverse complement strand
TGGTGATGATGATGATGATTTTTTATTTTATTTTAATCCCATTTATATCCCGCCCTTCTCCGAAGACTCAGGGCAGCTTACAAGCTTAGCAGTAGCCTTCATTCTATGTATATGCCTGCTTATTAGGGCTTTCACACACACACCCCAAGCGGCATTATTACAAAGTCAGCTTAATTGCCCCCAACAATCTGGGTCCTCATTTTACCTACCTCGGAAGGATGGAAGGCTGAGTCAACCTTGAGCCTGGTGGGACTCGAACCTGCACTAATTGCAGGCAGCTGGTGTTACTTAAGGAGGCATTAGCCCACTGCTCCACCAAGGCTCTTATGATGATGATAATGATGATGATGAAGTCCAAAAAGTCGTGGGAACATAGGGTGGAAAAAGTTGTTGAGAATGAGAGGGTGAAGATCTTGTGGGACTTCCAAATACAGACAGATCGCCATTCGGAACACAACATGCCAGATATCGCAGTCATAGAGAACCGAAGCATACAGCTGATTGATATCGCTGTACCAGGAGATGCCAGAGTCGAAGAAAAAGAACTGGGAAAAATTACGAAATACCGCGACCTGGCCATTGAAACTGCTCGATTATGGATGAAACGTGCAACAGTGATACCCATTGTCATCGGGGCACTGGGAACTATGTCCAAAAAGTTTGCAAAACACATCAAGAAATTGCAGCTTCCTGCAATAACTCCATCAATGCTGCAAAAAAACTGCACTACTCGGAACATCTTACATTTTAAGGAGGTACCTAGTTGATATCTAGGATGCTGGTAACAACGCATGTCAACCATCAGCACCAGTCAATCTGAATGTTCAGTTGACTGAGGTTCATGTAATAATAATAATAATAATAATAATAATAATAATAATAATAATAATAATAATAATAATAATAATAATAATAACAACAACAACAACAACAACAACAAACAAACAACAAACAACAATAATAATAATGTTGGAAGGGACCTTGGAGGCCATCTAGTCCAACCCCCTGCTCAGGAAGGACACCCTATACCATTCCGGACAAATGGTTGTCCAGTCTCTTCTTAAAAACTTCCAGTGTTGGAGCATTCACAGCTTCTGAAGGCAGATTGTTCCACTGGTTCATTGTTCTCACTGTCAGGAAGTTTCTCTTTAGTTGTAGGTTACTTCTCTCCTTGATTATTTTCCATCAATTTGTTTCCTGGCCTGTCTTCTGGTGCTTTGGAGAAAAGCTTGACTCCCTCTTCTTTGGGCAACCCCTGAGATACTAGAAGACGTCTATCATGTCCCCCATCACCCTTCTGGGCAAGTGGTGTATATTGATGACAGGAGTTCTGTCCCAGGGTCATGTGTTCACCTATTGGTAACCTTCCCACCCAGCTTCTCACAAGCTAAGTCAATGAGGGGAGCCAGGTTCGCTTAGCAACCACATGGTTCACTTAACAGCTGTTGCAAGAAAGGTCATAAAGTGCGGCCAAACTCACTCAACACCTGTCTGGGTCAGCAGAGGCAATTTTGGGCTCAATTGTGCTCATACGTTGAGGACTTGGAAAAGGGTACATCCATCTATCCATCAGTAATGCGAGATAGAGTATGTGGAGGAGGAGGAGGAGGAGGAGGAGGAGGAGGAGGAGGAGGAGGAGGAGGAGGAGGAGGAGGAGGAGGACGACGACGACGACTTGGGATTTCTTAGTATTTTCTGAACTTGGTTGTTTGCTTGAACATCTCATTACCCAGCTAGGAAACATCATCAGTGCGAGGAGGAGGAAGAGGAGGAGGAGGAGGAGGAGGAGGAGGAGGAGGAGGAGGAGGAGGAGGAGGAGGAGAGGAGGACGACGACGACAACTGGGGTTTTCTTAGTGCTCTCTGAATTTGATTGTTTTCTTGCAGATGTTTCATTACCCAACTAGGTAACACCATCAGTGTATCATCAGAGGCTCTACTCCTTTCAATGGGCACTGTTGACACTTATTAAAAAGGCAGGGCTTTGATCACATGATTGTACTGTTACAGTCACTATCTTGATTTTTTTTTAGTACTTCTGGATGCCCCTAGTTTGGTGGGAAGGGAAGCAAAACTTGATTGTTTATACAAGATGTTTCATTCGTTAATTAACCCATGCAGCTTTAATTATTGCTGTTCTTTCAATATTTCCCTGATCCCCATGTAAATCAACCACCTCTAATAAAGCTTTGCAGAAATACCTCTTCCTCCAGCTACTGTAGTAAGTGGCCTTGTCAACACTCAAATAATTCAGTACATGTTGCTTTAGGTGATGTCTTCCCCAACAGAAAATAAAAAAAAAGTATATATACAATTGCTTTAACAGTTCAGAGAAGACTTTAACGTAGGTGAAGCTTCTATTATTAAAATAATTCCCATTGCTCTGTGTGGGTCAATATATGGTGGTAACTTCCCATTAAGCAGGTATTATGTTCTTTTATTCTAGTCTCTAAGTGTCATTATTCTACATTTATCTGCATTGAACTTGCTGTTTATGAGCTGGAATGCCTAGGCTTTCCTACCTGCCCGCATTGTGTCTCACAGGTGACCTTCTCCCCAATTTCATATCTTCCTGGCAGTAGAAATTCTTGTTTTAAAATAAAGGGTTTGGCAACACCTTGGGGACTGGGAGAAAAAAGTGGGAGATTTAACATTGATCTCAGCCACAAGGAAATGTTCCTCTACCCCTCAATCAATTAGAACAGAGTTTGAAGGGACCTTGGAGGTCATTAATCCAAGTCCTTGCACAAGCTGCAGACACTATACCAGGGGTGTCAAACTGCCAGCCCGCAGGTCGGATGCGTCATCCAGAAGCCGCACCCACCCCATTGCCGGCAATGGCAAAAATGTCCCTATACGTTGCGCAATGTCATGTGATGTTGCAAGTTTGGAACCAGCTGCCTGTAGAGCTTAGGACTGTCCCTGACCTCCGTTCATTCCGCCGGGACCTGAAGACCTGGCTCTTTGAGCTTTCTGACCTGGACTGAGGGTATTAATTGGGGTTTTAATTGGTTTTTAATTAGGATTTTTATATTCAAGGTTTAATATAATCATTTTATTTTTTTTAAAATTTTGTAATTGTAGTACTGTTTCTTTTTAAAAAACCTTGTGAACCACCCTGAGTCCTACGGGAGAAGGGCGGTATATAAGTCTAATAAACTAAATTAAACTAAGTTTCACATGTCTGCCCTATACCATTTCAGACAACTTCACCTACAGTGATGGAGCACCCACAACTTCTGGAGGCAACTTCTGTTCCAGTGCTTAATTGTCCTCACTATTAGGAAGTTTCTCCGTTGTTCCTGTGATGACCCAGGGAGCAGCATAGAGGCAATGCAGTCAGCTGGCAATTCAAACCGCCCTTTAATTGCTCCAATTTCCCCCCCCCCAACGCTCCCACATTTCTGGCAAGCCCCAGAACAAAGGAAGACCCACACACCTTCAGCCACCTCTGGCTGCAAGTAGTTTCACATACAGTCAGATTAGAAGAGGAATTTACTCAAGGCCACGCAGATAACAAGGCATGAAATGTACATCCCAAATCTAATGAGTCTGTGGAAACACAAGCTTGCCTGAGCAGTTTCAAAAGAGAAGCCAAAATTCAATCCGAGGTCTTTGAAAACCCAATCAACGTTGTTGGTCAGTCTAGTGGTCAGAGTTTCCGGGTTTCCAAGCAGAAATCACAACACAGTAAGAGATCAGAGAGTTGCTTCCAAGATCAGCAACAGCACACAAAACTCCAAGGAATCAGTGTTTGTTCCTGACAAATGCCCCTCCCCACAGCCTCTCCTTAAGTCTCAGGCTCCAGGTGTATCTTGTGGAGAGGGGCGGGATGCTCTCCTCCTGAGTAGTTGAGCCTGCCTGCATTGTTCCCTTCTTCTCTCCACTCTCCGTGCTCTAGGATCAGGCGGGGGTGGCCCTTGCTCATCACCTCAACTCTGTCTCTCCTGTTCATCCTGTCCCAATCCTGAAGGGCCCTGGCCTGCCTTGGCCTGCTCTTCCCCACATCCCTCTGCAGCCACAGACAACTCTCCCTTGGTCTCTGTAGGGTCCAGTTCTAGCTCATTTTCCTCAGCAGATTCAGACTCTGAAGGAGGCATGACACTTCCAGGTTTTCATTTCTATCCATTGCTTCTTGTCTTCTGGTGCTTTGGAGAATAAGTTGGCCCCCTCCTCTTCTTCATGGCAGCCCCTCAAATACTGGAATACTGCTATCATGTCACCCCTAGTCCTTCTTTTCTTTAGACTGGCTGTACCTAATGAAAAGGAAGGACTCACTGGAGAAGAGCCTAATGCTGGGAAAGATGGAGGGCAAGAGAAGAAAGGGACGACAGAGAATGAGGTGGCTGGATGGAGTCACTGAAGCAGGAGGTGTGAGCTTAAAGGGACTCCAGAAGATGGTGGAGGACAGGAAGGCCTGGAGGAATGTTGTCCATGAGGTCGCGATGGGTCAGACACGACTTCGCAGCTAACAACAACAACCCAATTCCTGCAACCATTCTTCGTATGTTTTTGTCTCCAGGCCTTGTATCATCTTAGTTGCTCTTCTCTGCACTTTTTCAAATGGACCGTGTTCATTTTTGAGATCTGGAGAGAAAGAGGGGGGAGAAAAGTTCCTTTGGGTGCAAAGCGAACCAGAGTTTGTTGGTCCCACCGTGGCCAAAGAGCCGGAAAAGGCACAAGAATGCAAATTTCTGAGAGCTGCTGAACGGTAAGCAAGTCGAGCTGAAATGCAGCAGAAGGGAAAAGTTATTAATTACAGTTTATGGGGAAGAAAGGTTAATGGCATCAAGTAAATCTGCACCGTTTTATAGCTTGCTTTGGGGAGCACGGTTCTAACTCAGCAAATGTCCTGCCCCGTTTTTTAAAAAATAGAAAGTCAGCAGAAATGGGCAAGATTGGAGACGAGGGTTTTTTACTTACTTTGGAAACCCTGAAATGGAGCCGAGAAGACTAAACTTTTAAAAATAGGACATGTAGTCCTTGACTTACATCCATTCGTTCTGGCACCGTTTGAAGTTACAACAACAGAGGCTAAAACATATGAGGAATGTTTGTAGGTACTGAGTATTGAGCAAATAAGATGATCGAAAGCTTGGAGAATACAACATATGAAGAACAGCTGCAGGACTTGGGTTTGGCTAGTCTAAAGAAAAGGGGTGACAGGATAGCAGTGTTCCAGTATCTCAGGGGCTGCCCCAAAGAAGAGGGAGTCAAGCTAATTATCCAAAGCACCTGAAGGTAGGACAAGAAGCAACAGATGGAAACTAATCAAGGAGAGAAGCAACCTGGAACTAAGGAGAAATTTCCTGACAGTTAGAACAATTAATCAGTGGAACAACCTGTGGGTGCTCCAACACTGGAAGTTTTTAAGAAGAGACTGGACAGCCATTTGTCTGAAATGGTATAAGGTTTCCTGCCTGAGCAGGGGGTTGGACTAGATGACCTCCAAGGTCCCTTCCACCACCACCACCATCACCACCACCACCATCATCTCAAATTATTCGCCAAAGCATCTGAAGGCAGGCCAAGAAGTAATGGGTGGAAACTAATCAACCAGAGAAGCAACTTGGAATTAAGGAGAAACTTCCTAACAGTGAGGACAATCAACCAGTAGAAGAGCTTGCCTCCAGAAATCATGGGCACTCCATCACTGGAGATTTTTAAGAAGAGATTGGACAGTCACATATCTGAAATGGTATAGGTTCTCCTGCTTGAGCAGGGAGCTGGACTAGAAGACCTCCATGGTCCCTTCCAGAATCTATTCTATTCTATTCTATTCTATTCTATTCTATTCTATTCTATTCTATTCTATTCTATTCTATTCTATTCTATTCTATTCTATTCTATTCTATTCTATTCTATCTACTCTACTCTACTCTACTCTACTCTACTCTATTCTATTCTATTCTATTCTATTCTATTCTATTCTATTCTATTCTATTCTATTTCATCTAGTTCAATGAAAAGAAAGACTAGGGGTGATATGTCAGCAGTCTTCCAATATTTGTGGGGCTGCCACAAAGAAGAGGGGGGGTCAATGGGTGGAAACTCATCGAGGAGAGAAGCAAACTAGAATTAAAGAGAAATATCCTAACAGAACAAATGATCAGTGGAATGGCTTGCCACCAGAAGTTGTCGTTACTTCATCACTGGAGGCTTTTAATGAAAGATTGGAACGCCACTTGTCTGGAATGGCATAGGGCAGACACGTCAAACACAAGGCCCGGGGGCCAGATCCGGCCCGCGAAGTGGTTTCATGCGGCCCGCGAAGCCATCCTGGAAACAGTGAAGGAACGGCCCCCACTGCCTTGGCCCTGGACCAGAGACCCTCCTTCTGCCAGAGACCCTCAGATCTGTCCCGCTCCTGCCCAGGCCCCCATAGGCACCCTTGATTCGAATGATGTAGAGCTGGCCACACCCAGCCAGTAAGCCATACGCAGTTTAGCCATGCCCACCAAGTAGGCCACGCCCACCCAGGCCATACCCACGCAGCCCCCTCAGGGCAACCGCAATGCTGAATGAAATTGAGTTTGACACCCCTGATTTAGACCCTTTATGCAATACACACACAAACACACATACTAAATCAAATTAAAATTTTCGTTCTCAAGCTTTAACACTTGGAAATCTTTGGTGCATAAGGGTAACAGTTTGGCAAGCACAGGAGATTCAACTAGCCAACGTGACCTTGTAAATAGCAAGCATAATTGCATCCAATCTAGGTTAAAGGTTTGTTGGTTGCTTTTTTTCTTTTTCTTTTCCTGTTTTTTTTTTTTTCAAAAAGCATCATCTTAGCAAGCAATTACACACATAAGTGATTTTAAGGCCCTGAATAGCGACTTCACTTTTGCATAAAGCCTTCAGTGTTTTTCTTGATCACAGCCAAAACATCTAAGTTTTCCAGCATTTGGTGTCTGGCAAAAAAAGAAGTCAATGTCCAGTAAGGGAATTGATGCCACTTTTCTGTCACAGAACCCAAGATTATTAAACTTTTCAAAAAGAGTCCAGTTTTTTTTAAGGGAAAGAGGGAATATTTTTTTTTAATTTAGAAGCATTTTGCATCTGAAAATTAAAGTCTTATTAAAATATTGGGTAGACTTTGAAAGCAATGAAAAATAAAATTCAGAGAAGTTTGCTGATAGTCTTGGGTGTATCAGGTTGGCCTACAGGAAAACACGTAAATAAGAATCAAAATAAGAAGCCTTTGAACTCTGGCGATGGAGAAGACTCCTGTGAGTCCCTTGGACTGCAAGGCGATCCAACCGGTCAGTCCTAGAGGAGATCAACCCTGACTGCTCTTTAGAAGGCCAGATCCTGAAGCTAAAACTCAAATACTTTGGCCACCTCATGAGAAGGAAGGACTCACTGGAGAAGAGCCTAATGCTGGGAAAGATTGAGGGCAAGAGAAGAAGGGGACGACAGAGAATGAGGTGGCTGGATGGAGTCACTGAAGCAGTAGGCATGAGCTTAAATGGACTCCAGAAGATGGTAGAGGACAGGAAGGCCTGGAGGAATGTTGTCCATGGGGTCGCGATGGGTCGGACACGACTTTGCAACTAACAACAACAAGAATCAAAATGATTTCACTTACGTTCTGCCTCTTACGTTCTGCCTCTTTTGCAAAGTCCCAGTTGTTGTGTCAGATCATCCTTCTTCTCCTTAGGCTGAAGAAGGAAAAAAAAAGATATCAGAATTAAGAAGGTGTTTTCCCCCCTCTAGTAGTCCGAATAAATAACAGGATAACAAGAGTTAGAAGGGACCTTGGAGGTCTTCTAATCCAACCCCCTGTTCAGATAGCTTGAACAGGTAGTCCTCGACTTACAACAGTTCATTTAGTAACCGCTCAAAGTTCCACTGAAGTTGGAAAAAAAAAGAGACTTAGGACCACTTTTCACACGTAAGGCCGTTGTAGCATCCCTGAGGTCACGGGATCAAAATTCGGACACTTGACCACCGGTTCATATTTATGGCGGTCCCCTGGGGTCATGTGATTTCCCCCCCTGCCTTTGGATGCCGTTGTGAACCCTACTTGTCACAGCGAGGACCTTTCAAAATGTTTCTGCAGAAAGAATGAGGGATCTTTCTTCCCCGTAACGATAGGATCCCTTTGGAAAGATCCAGTGAACTTCAGCAAGGCTTTGAAAGGGTTTCTGTTGGCATCAATCAAGCGTAATGAAAACCCTCCCTTGATATGCAAGGTGATTTTTTTTTTCCCTTAAGGGCTACTGAGGCCGGGAGGAATGACTGAGCAGTGAATTCCTTCACCTGAATTGTCTTCCTTTCCAACTGAAACACTGCACGTGTGAATGTCAATGGAGGCTATTATGAATGGCATCATCGCAGCACGGGACAGGTCAGGTGCGGCTGACGACAGATAGAAAAGACGGTTTGCATGTTAGCTGCCTTGCGAACAATAGCAGGGAAGAAAAACAGAGGGGGAAGGAGGAAGGAAGGAAAGTAAGGGAGGGAGGGAGAGGGAAGGAAGGAGGGAGAGAGAAGGATAGAGGTAAGAAGGGAGGGAGGGAGGGAAGAAGGAAGACGAGGGAGGGAGGGAGAGGGAGAGAGGAAAGGAGGGAGGGAGTAGAAGGAAGGAAATGAGGGAGGGAGGGAGGAAAGGGTTGAGGGAGGGGGAGGGAGGAAGGGAGGAAGGAAATGAGGGAGGGAGGAAAGGGATGAGGTAAGGGGAAGGAGGGAGGGAGGAAGGGAGGAAGGAAGGAAGGAAATGAGGGAGGGAGGAAAGGGAGGAAGGAGGGGGAGGAAGGAAGGAAGGAAATGAGGGAGGGAGGGATGAGGGGAAGGGAGGGAGGGAGGAAGGAAGGGAAGAAGGAAGGAAGGAAATGAGGCAGGGAGGAAAGGGATGAGGGAGGGGAGAAAGGGAGGAAGGAAGGAAATGAGGGAGGGAGGGAGGAAAGGGATGAGGGAGGGGGAGGGAGGGAGGAAGGAAGGAAGGAAATGAGGGAGGGAGGAAAAGGATGAGAGGGGGAGGGAGAGAGGAAGGAATGGAGGAAGGGAAGAAGGAAGGAAGGAAATGAGGGAGGGAGGGAGGAAAGGGATGAGGGGGAGGGAGGGAGGGAGGGAGGGAGGGAGGGAGGGAGGAATTTGTAGGAAATCAAGAATTGGAGAATGGATTCGGTTCATAAGGATGCATTTCTTTGCAATAAAAGGAAGTAGTGAAAAGAAAGGGACCATTTGTTAAAGGACCTGGGACTGCCACAGGCTTCCCACTATAATCCATATATTTTATTGTTTGGTTTCGTTTTGAGATAATTGCTCGATAACAAAGGAAGAATCTCATTGCAGTGAAGGCAATTCTAGGAGAAAGAAAACAAAAACGAAGAAATGAATAACTTGGTTGTAAAAGAGGAGCATTAATTGTTGATTAAACCTAGCAAACAAAATTCTGGTTATCTTGCTGGGATGGCATCTGTATCCTTGTAGATGTTCTTTCATTCCACATGTCAAAACCAAGAATTGGGTCGCTTAAAAGCCATGTTGGGATCTTGGAGTCCTAGTGGAGGATCACTTAAATATGAGCCAGCAGTATACGGTAGCAGCCAAGAAAGTTGATACAGTCCTTGTGTCAACGCTGCTAACATACAATGTTCTTGCTTTGACAACAGATGGAAATGCATCCATTTTCCACTATTGCTTTTAGAGTTAGTTCACGCTGGGAGGGGGAATGTGGATGAGAGTCCAGCTAGTCATAACAATAATAACTCAGCTGTGGGAACCCAAGGTCATTGGGCTCAGAGTTGATAGAGTTTTGGCCGACTGGAGAGCTAGGGAGAAAGCCCGCGCTTCAAGCTAATTGGGGAATGCAATTTATTGGAGGAGGGAATTGTGCTCTGTTACTTTGTATCCAGGGGAGGGGAATTTAGTTTTGGGTTTTGACTATGTAGTACCGATACTTTGTTTCTTGAATAAAAGATTCTTTAAGGTAAACAATGCCTCAAAGTTCTTTGGAAGAGTTTCATTTGTCGGAACCATGACATGAAACCCAAATTACAATTTTTACCTTATTATCTTGGAGTCCCAAGCCCCCGTCACTGTCTCTAGAATTGAGGGATAGACTGACAAAGATTCATGGAAGATCTCGACATGGAGAAGTGCCTGAAACCAGCACCCTGGCAGTGGCTGCTACCTCAGATGAGGGAGTGCAGGCCAGCACGCCGGTGGAGAAGGAACTCTTTCAGGTCTCTCAGATGGGGGCAAGACCCAAACCACAAGGACAGCAGATCTGGTCATCAGAATGGACCTTGCCCAGGGGAGACTCTAGACACCTCAAGATGGCCTTGCCCCAATCAAGTGCTTCAAAGGCGAATGAGGTCGAGCTGCAAAGAGGGGCTTCCCATAAGTCGCATTCCCCGGACCGGTGGAGAACCACAAAATTGACTATCACTGAGGACTCAGGTGAGTGGAAGTACCTGTCAGAAGTCCGTAGTCAATCAGTGGACAAGTTGGTGGAAAGATTTGAGGAGCTAGAGATGAAAAGTGGAGAACAACCCTCCTGTTCTCCATACGAGAGTTATCATGATGATCGGTGAGATAGCCACCAACTCATGCCAAGGGGAAGCCCCAGTCCCACCTGCACAGGTCAAGCAGCTTTCCTTTCCTTGAAGCCACCTAACTTGGCCTCCAACCCTGTGGGGAGAAACAGCTCCAGTTGTCGCCCCTCCAAAAGGCCAGATTGCCACCAGCAAGATAAGAGCCCAAGCCATTACCAGGACAGCCGAAACCCAGATCAATGTGCTTACTGGCCACCCAGCCCAGGGACCATACAGCAATGGGGGATGTCACAGCCCCCACAGATGGGAGGCCAGCAGTTGCTGGCAGTGCAGCAACCAAACTGGGGTTGGCCATGGCCCCCGAATGTGTAGCAGCAGATGAAGGCCTTGCAGCAACTGGGGATGATGCAGCCACCAGGGTGGCAGCAACTGCTGGGAGTACAGCAACAGCAGTGGGGCTGGCTGCCATCTCTGAACATGCGGCAACCACTGAGGGCCCCACAACCAATGGGGATCCAGCAACAAAACACCTCCTGGGCCACAGGGGGGCTTACAACAACTGGGGATGCCACAACCAGCTTGCCCCCAATAAGAAGCCGAGGTGAGGCCAGATCAACTCAAATGGCAGCCAACCCCTCAAAAGTCTCCAACCGCCGTGGCAACTGAAAATCCCAGTCCACCTGCAGGCCCACCAATCAAGTGCTTCAGAAGTGGACAACAGGGACATTGAGCAGTGAGTTGTCCAGTCCCTTACCCTCAATAGCAGAATAGACTGGGATCACCAGCAAGAAAGAAACCAGGCCAGCAGCCGGTGAAAGAGAAATCCAACTGGATTGCGCAGGAACCTGTTGCCCAAGTCACATCCCCCATGCAGGAGAGTGCCAAGACCCAAGCTGGACCTGCTGCCACTCTACCCTCCTACGACAGCGACAATGAAGGAGAGAATGACCTGATGGTGAGTCAACACATTCCACCTTTTTCACTACCTGCCAAACTCATAATCCCTAAGACGGGAGCACAGGTAGATTTGAAAGTACTAGTCAACTCCGGATGCTCCCAGTGCATTATTAGCTTATGCCATGAAAATGGGCATATGAACGAGGCTGCTTTCCAAACCCATGAGGTTTGAGCAAGCCGATGGCTCCCTAATGGGAGTAACTTTAATCACACTGTTGTAAAGAGACTCACGCCAGCTCTTCAGAGAAGGAAAGTTTAATGCGCAGGTTCAGAGAGTAAAAATGAGTACAAGGGTCTGAACCCCGAGGGGCTCGTGATCATACATATTTATACCCCTCATGTCCTGGCTGTACATTGTTCCTTATTTGGTCATATCCTATACAGTGCACAAACCACAATTGAAAAACAGGATATAGTTACACAATGGTTGCAGAGGAGCACATACATTTGGAAATACAGGATATGGTTATCTGGCTCAGCATCTGTCTGAAGGACAGGAGTATCTTATGCACATTCAGCCCATTTTCAGGTGTCCAGCTTGTGTTTCTCATTTCGCAGACACCCTAGTATTTTTCCACTTTAACACAATTAACTGAACCTCTACGCTTAGAAATAGGTGAGCACTGGGAGTTCATTCGTTTTCATGGTAGCTCTGGAAATGACTGAGGCCGTGATCCTAGGGCTAGCCTGGTTAGACAAATGGAAGCTGTTTCTCTGTTGAGAGAAGGGAACGAGGACTGTGAGGTTACCTATAGGATCCAAGGCCCCCTTAACTCGATGGACGTTACAGGAGAACTTAGCCCACCTAATGAGCTAGCGCAGATAGCTGCCTTGTCTCAACCAGCCAAGCTGGTCATCCCCAGCGAGTACCGGGACCTAGCAGAGGCATTTAGTGAGAAAGAATATGACACCCTGCCTCCCCACCGACCCAATGATGGCTCTATCAAACTGTTATCAGGAGCCAAACTCCCACGACCGAGAATGTATGCTATGTCTCCTCTTGAAATGGAGGAGATGCAGCAGTATGTGGACAAGAACCTAGCAAGGGGATTCATCGAATGACCCAAGACTGCCGTTGGAGCCTGGGTGTTATTTAAAGAAAAAAAGATGGGTCATTGGGGGACTGGAGGCTAAAACCTATAGGGAACGGTTGCTGGAATTGGGTCTGTGTAGTTTAATGAAGAGAAGGGTGAGGGGTGACATGATAGCAGTGTTCCAATATCTCAGGGGCTGCCCCAAAGAAGAGGGAGTCAAGCTATTCTCCAAAGCACCTGAAAGCAGGACAAGAAGCAACGGATGGAAACTAGTCAAGGAGAGAAGCAACCTAGAACTAAGGAGAAACTTCCTGACAGTTAGAACAATTAACCAGTGGAACAGCCTGCCTCCAGAAGCTGTGAATGCTCCAACACTGGAAGTTTTTAAGAAGAGACTGGACAGCCATTTGTCTGAAATGGTATAGGGTTTCCTGCCTGAGCAGGGGGTTGGATTAGATAACCTCCAAGGTCCCTTCCAACTCATTATATTATTATTATTATTATTATTATTATTATTATTATTATTATTATTATTATTATTATTATTATTATTATTATTATTATTATTATTATTATTTCATCTCTGCGTGGATTATCAAGGTCTGAATGCTGTGACCGTGGGGGAAAAACCCCTCCCCTTCCTGAAGGACTTACTAACCCACCTAGCAAAGGGGACTGTTTTCACTAAGTTGGACTTGAGAGAGGCATATTACCGGGTGAGGATAAAGGAGGGAGATGAGTGGAAGACTGCTTTTAACTGTCCCGTGGGGAGCTACCAATTTAAAGTCATGCCATTTGGACTACAGGGGGCTCCAGCTGTCTTCATGCAGTTGATCAATCAGGCACGACATGACTATTTATTCAAAGGGGTTTTGGTGTATCTTGATGACATCCTGATATACAGCACTAATATGGCTGACCACGTAAAACTAGTGAGAGAAGTGCTAAAGAAACTGTTGCAATTAACCAGTGGAACAGAAATTGCCTCCAGAAATTGTGGGCGCTCCATCACTGGAGATTTTTAAGAAGAGACCAGACAGTCACTTGTCTGAAATGCTATAGGTTCTCCTGCTTGAGCAGGGGGCTGGACTAGAAGACCTCCAAGTTCCCTTCCAGATCTCTTCTCTTCTCTTCTCTTCTCTTCTCTTCTCTTCTCTTCTCTTCTCTTCTCTTCTCTTCTCTTCTCTTCTCTTCTCTTCTGCCATAAGATGACATGCTTGCACTCTTTTGCTATTGACAACGATACAGATGATTCACAAGTAATACAGAAGGGGGGAGGAGGAGGAGGAGCAGGAGGAGCAGGAGGAGCAGGAGGAGGAGAAAGATGCCTTCATATTTTTCCCAAGCCAATACAAATGAGAATAAATTTTTCTTTCCCTCACAGTTCTGGGATGTAAAATGAATTGTCTGCAAATTGTCCAGCTTTCCTGTTGATGAATCCATTCCCTCTCTTCCCCTTTTCCACCTCTTTTCGAGTGGCTACTCTCTTCCCTGCAGAAGATTTGTTTTGCTAAGTACCAATGTCGGCTGAGGTGGTGAACACAAGGCACCCTGGGAAATGACGAGGGCAAGAGAGCTGTCACAGCGCTTGTTCCAGAGAGTCACCTGGCTTGTATGTGTTAGAATGTCAGGTCTCTGCAGTTTGCAAAGAGTTCAAAGGTCAAAGTCCCAACTACACACCACAGCTGGGGTAATAGAATTTTTGTGCCTGAAGCAAAATGACGTCCGCTGTTAACTCTTTGCAGCTCCTTCTAAAACTGGATTTGGAAAGGTGGTTTCGCTAGATTTCTTTTCATTGTTAGGTGTTTTTTTTCCTCCTTTTGGATCCTTTCTCTTTTCTCTTTTCTCCAAGGTGTGTCCAGATGATAAAGAATTGCATTCAGACTTTCACCTTTTCCACCAAATAATAATAATAATAATAATAATAATAATAATAATAATAATAATAATAATAATAATAATAACAACAACAACAACAACAACAATAACAATAACAATAACAATAACAACAACAACAACAACAACAATAACAACAGCTATTATTATTGCTATTATTATTATTATTATTATTATTATTATTATTATTATTATTATTATTATTATTATACACAAAGAACAATCCCTGAAATTTGCCAACTGTCGAGCTGGCAAATGCGTCTGGCGTGTTTCTTTTCCTAAAATGAGCTCTGGTGTGCAATTTCTTTTTCTTGCAGTTAAGTCTAATAGCCCATTTTTTAATTTATTTTAATTTTCAGGTATGTCTAATGCAGCTTTTTTTTAAAAAAATGCATTCACCACAATGCCTTTTCATATACTGTTTTGGAGCAGAGAACTATTTCTACATGGATACTGGCAGATAAGGAAGCACGATGGCTCAGTGATTACAGATGCTGAGCTTATCAGCTGGAGAGCTCAAAGCCTGGGTTGGAGACATCAGCTCTGTGCAATCGCGTGAGCTCCCGTCTCTTGCTCCAGCTCCTGCCCTCCAGCCATTTCAAAGCATGCAAATATGAATAGGATAGAATAGAATGGAATGGAACAGAATAGGATGGGATGGGATGGGATGGGAAGAAATAGAATAGAATAGAACAGAACAGAACAGAACAGAACAGAACAGAACAGAACAGAACAGAATAGAATAGAATAGAATAGAATAGAATAGAATAGAATAGAAAATATGGAATGGAATAGAATAGAATATATGGAATGGAATAGAATAGAATAGAATAGAATAGAATACATGGAATGGAATAGAATAGAATAGAATAGAATAGAATAGAATAGAATAGAATAGAATAGAATAGAATAGAATAGAATAGAATAGAATAGAATAGAATAGAATAGAATAGAATATATGGAATGGAATAGAATAGAATATATGGAATGGAATACTGTAGAATAGAATAGAATAGAATAGAATAGAATAGAATAGAATAGAATAGAATAGAATAGAATAGAATAGAATAGAATAGAATAGAATAGAATAGAATAGAATAGAATAGAATAGAATAGAATAGAATAGAATAGAATATATGGAATGGAATAGAATAGAATAGAATATATGGAATGGAATAGAATAGAATAGAATAGAATAGAATAGAATAGAATAGAATAGAATAGAATAGAATAGAATAGAATAGAATAGAATAGAATAGAATAGAATAGAATAGAATAGAATAGAGCTGAAAGGGACCTTGGAGGTCTTCTAGTCCAGCCCCTTGCTCAAGCAGGAAAACCTACATCATCCCAGACAAGTGACTGTCTAATCTCTTCTTTAAAATCTCCAGTGATGGAGCACCCACAATTTCTGAAGGCAACTTCTGTTCCACTGGTTAATTGTTAATTAATTCCAGGTTGCTTCTCTCTTTGATCAGTTTCCAACCGTTGTTTCTCGTCCTGCCCTCTGGTGCTCTGGTGAACAACCTGGCCCCCTCTGCCTTGTGGCAGCCCCTCAGATACTGGAATGCTGCTATCATGTCTCCCCTGTTTCTCCTTTTTTTTAGACTAGCCAGACCCAAGTCCCGCAGCCAGTCTTCACGTTTTAGTCTCCAGACCTTGGATCATCTCAGTTGCTCTTCTTTGAATTTTTTCCAAAGTCTCAACATCTTTTTTTGTGATGTGGTGACCAAAATGGGCTGCAGTATTCCAGGTGTGGCCTCACTTGGGTTTTATAAAGCAGTATTAATACTGTGTTCTGTACCAGCCTGCTACCGGCCCTGCAGAAAAGGCAGGGACAACCCCTTTTACAAGAAGGCAAGAGACTGGAATTACACCTGCCAAATTTATTACTACAAAAACAAACAAGACACGAACCAAGAAACAGGAGCTTTAAGAAACAGGAACTATCCAAGCGGTTGCCTTCAGCAAACCAGCCCTCCCAGACATTCCCCTTATATAGAGTTCAGGGCGTGGCTTCTCTCTGCCTCCTTCCGAGAAGCCCCATTGCCTTCCTCTGTTTACTCCTAACTGACTGCCTCCTGCGTCGGGCGTCCTTGAACAGGGCCAGCTGTGGGTCATCTTCATCCACGCTGTCAGGCTCACACAGCTGGGTCTCCGTGGTGACCAAGTGGGAGGGGCCTGGCTGAGGGCTCTCATCAGCAAGCTCTCCAACCCCCTCAGCAAGGTCTTCAACACCCCCCTCCTCCTCCTCTGAGTCGTCCGACCCAACTGCCGAACCCACAGGCTGACCCTGAATCACAACATACTGGAGGAACATTGTCCATAGTGTCGCGATGGGTCGGACACTACTTCGCAACTAACAACAACAACAACAACAACAAATTAATACTCCGCGTGATCTTGATTCTGTGCCTCTGTTTATGCAACCCAGGATTGTGTTAGCTTTTCAATTTTTAAATATATACATACAGTACGTATATGTTTCTGGAAAGCTCAGCTTGCAAATGATCCTCCTGTGATGATTATACAACACTGTCATTAAAAAGAAACAAATAATTGATACATCTAACTGACCACAGCAGGGGAAAAGGAGGTGGGGGGTATCATTAAGGTTCCTTGTTCAGTGGGAAGGGTATTTATTCATTGTCTTGAGTCAATGATACAAATGACCTATGCCAGAAAAATGATGGATGCCGAACTCATTTTCATCATATATTTTAATGTCCCGCTGGCAGCAATTTTTGTCATCCAGACATAACAAAACAATGAACATAAACAAGAAACCTATTATTAAGCACCATGTGATTTTTGCTCTTTTCTGACAACGGGAACTTGACATGCTTAAGGCGCCACTTCTGTAATCATACCAAAGAAAAAAAATGAAAAAGAAAAAAACATCTCAACACTTTACAGATGCATACAAATCATTTAAAAAAAAACTAAATTAGAAGTTGTGTTTTTTTAAATTCTCTCTTTAAAAATAAAATAAAATAAAAAGATTGGTTCTGTTAAAGAAACTTATTAAAACGTTCTGTGAGGAACACAACAGAAATGAATCGGTGCCTCTTCAAACGCCGAACGATAGCAATGTGACACGGCGGAACCGTGATTTATCACTTGATAAATTGCAGACATTTAGATGCTGCCAATCAAACAGCATGAGCATTCAGTTCTTGGGGTTATGGAGAAATCCTTCTGCACTCTGTAAAATTTTATTTCTGGATGGTCCCTGCATCCAACAGATTATCTTGACTAGGTTTTTAATTGGTTTTTGATATCTCAATGATCCTGTTGTGATTCCTTCCAACTGGATGAGACTGGGAGATGGGGGTGGTAAGAACAAGTCCTTGTAAGGAATGGATCCAGAAGGAACCTATGCTATTTTGGAATGCACCAAAACCCATTTCTCCTTTCATGAAATATGAAGACATCCTACAGTGCTATGGTATCATTTCCAATTATTCATTTAAACTTTCTGACTGTGGATAGGGATGAGCAATCTAGGGGGAGAGGTGTGACTGATTTAGATGGCGGAGAAGGAGCAGGAGGAGGAGGAGGGAGGAGGATGGGATGGGGAGGGGAGAAGGAGAAGACCACCAGCGCAATATTGGAACGGGATTGTTGTAGATTCGGTGCTGCTTCTGAAGGAACAACTAGAATCAATATTGTAGTTGTTGTTGTTGTTGTTGTTGGAATAATTCTTTTTGCAATGTTTCTCTATCTTCATATATTTAATTAATTAATTAATTAATTAATTAATTAATTAAATTTCTATACCGCCCTATTCCCGAAGGACTCAGGGTGGTTTACAGGGGCAGCATAAAATACAATATAAAAGATAATATAAATTAAAATAAATTAAATTATTTAAGCCCAACAATTAAAAACAATGTTTTAAAAAGCTAAAATCCCTTCAGTCATATAGGTGAAACTTCTTATGCTAGATTATAATGATTAATCTAGGTGGAGATGTGTGACTGGCCTTAGAGGAGGAGGAGGAGGAGGAGGAGGAGGAGGAGGGAGGAGGAGGAGGAGGAGGAGGGAGGAGGAGGAGGAAAGGGAGAAGAAGAAGAAGAAGAAGAAGA
>NW_028148428.1:0-12085 GCF_947247035.1 Vipera ursinii | reverse complement strand
CCTCTCCCTTTCCCCCTCAGCATGGCTGGCTCAGGAATTTCTGGGAGTTCAAGTCCACGAGTCATAAAAGAGCCAAGGTGGCCTACCCCTGCCCTAAGCAAACCGCAAGCTCTTTCTTGCTCGATAGATAAGCAATCCCCCTTCCTTTTCCCGAAGTTATGAAAAAACCCATCCATCTGCATAATGTTTAGGACACGAGAACTGAATCTATTATTGGCAAAATAATAAACCTGGTCAACTTCCAAAAGCAGGGGTACAACGCTAAACAGCCAGCCTGCTCTATCTTGCGCTGCAGAGAGTGGCAACGAGGAGTTATATTTATGCTGATGTATGCAACGTGTCAAGCGATAACATTCGATTAGAAAGGTGGGGAATTGTGTTTTAATATATTGTGCAAGGGGAGGAGGTTTCAGATTGCAGCTTCCTTCGAGCAAGCCTTTGCCGGTGTATTGGGCTAATAAAGGACTTTGAAGGTGAACGATGCCTCAGAGTCCCTTGAAAAGCCGAGATGTCGGAAACTCGACACAATGTCCTTTCCCAGCCCCTCCCTCCCAGAATGTCAATCAGGCCCCAAGAATGAAGGGAAGCCACTGGAAAGAAAAAGAACAACAACAACAACAACAACAAAAACCCAAAGGTGTTCTTTCAAGAGGCAACTGGATTTTCTTGCCTTCTGTTAGAGAGTCATCGAGGCCACTGGGAGGTTTAGCTTGGTGGAGCAGTGGGCTAATGCCTCCTTAAGGAACACCAGCTGCCTGCAATTAGTGCAGGTTCGAGTCCCACCAGGCTCAAGGTTGACTCAGCCTTCCATCCTTCCCAGGTAGGTAAAATGAGGACCCAGATTGTTGGGGGCAATTAAGCTGACTTTGTAATAATGCCACTTGGGGGTGTGTGAAAGCCCTAATAAGCAGGCATATACATAGAATGAAGGCTACTGCTAAGCTTGTAAGCCGCCCTGAGTCTTCGGAGAAGGGCGGGATATAAATGGAATTTTAAAAATAATACCTGTGTCATCAGGGTCACCTGAGTAGGTGTGCAAATGGGTGTGGAGTCTTCTCCAAGTGGCCTCAACGACTCTCTTAAAAGGAGGCAAAGGACCAGCTGTCTGCAAGGAGTATAAATCTTTCCGTTTCCCCACAAATCCAGTCAGAACCTGAAGAAGCTTCTTGGATGAGTAGCGAAACCTCTTCAAGGAAAAAACAAAAAAGTCCAGTTGCATCCTGGGGAAAAAAAGCACCTTTGGGATAACCGTGAACCTGGATGACTGAGAATCTCCATAGACGAAACAAAAAAGAAAAAAACAACCCAAAATTAATTAGATCAATTCTTTTGATAAGCTAATGTCCATCCATCAGACCTTCTCCCAAATTACAGGCAGCCCTCAATGTGTGATGGCAACGGTGCCTAAATTTTCTTTTTTTTTTCTTTCTTTTTTTTTGCTAAGGCAGAGAGAAATTTTGCCCCGTCTTATATCCTTTCTTGCCACAGTTCTTAGGCGAATCGCTGCGGCGGTTAAGTTAGTCGCACGTTAGTTAAGCTAGTTAAGCTAGGTCGCCAAAAAGGTAGATCGTTTGAACCTGGGACATTGCAACGGTCATAAATACGAGTCAAAGGGACTCGTGGGGATGCTGCAGGGGTTGCGAGTGTGGGGGAAAAAAATGGTCCTGTCGATTTTTTTTTCCAGCGCCGTCGTAACCCTGAATTGGTCACTAAGCGAACTGCCCAGCGCTGCCTGCACAGAGATCAGCTGTCAAAGGATGAGACGGAAAAGGCGACACCCCTTTTGGGTGGATCCAAGGGAGACCAAAATTGGATCAATCACATGCTTGACGGGAGGTAGAGATGGACGTGATTATTTACTGAGCAGAGTGTTGCTCAAAGCGTACACCTGCCCCCCCGCGCCCCCCTAAATTACGCCTACCAGAAATCATAAAACCGTGTGTGCGGTGTGTGCGACTGATGAATCTCTGTTTATATTTAGATCGAGCGGGGATAGTTTAATTTTCTTCGGCACTTGAAGGCATATTGCTGACATTTGTTTGCTTTTAGTCAAAGGCCCTTGCCAACTCCCCGAAATTTATTTATTCAGGAGGTGGAAGGCAGGCAGAGCAGAGAAAGAAAGCCCAGCCTTCATTTGGATACACCTAGGAGATCACCCTGTCAACAAAAGTGCGTATAGTCAAGGCTATGGTCTTCCCAGTTGCAATGTATGGCTGTGAAAGCTGGACCGTAAGAAAGGCTGAGCGCCAAAGAATTGAGGCCTTTGAACTCTGGTGCTGGAGAAGACTCCTGCGAGTCCCTTGGACTGCAAGGCGATCAAACCGGTCGGTCCTACAGGAGATCCACCCTGACTGCTCCTTAGAAGGCCAGATCCTGAAGCTAAAACTCAAATACACCTAATGAGAAGGAAGGACTCACTGGAGAAGAGCATCATGCTGGGAAAGATTGAGGGCAAGAGAAGAAGGGGACGACAGAGAACGAGGTGGCTGGATGGAGTCACTGAAGCGGGAGGCGTGAGCTTAAATGGACTCCAGAAGATGGTAGAGGACAGGAAGGCCTGGAGGAACATTGTCCATAGGGTCGCGATGGGTCGGACACAACTTCACAACTAACAACAACAACAACAAGGAGATAAAAGACGGTTTTCGAAAACGTTAATCCACTGAACCGCAATCCACTGGGGCCACTGTTGCGAACCAGCCTTGCCCCCTTCCAGAGACGTGAAGACACCCCCAGGCTAACTCTGGGGAAATCTTTCTTTCCGGGAGTGTCTCCGAAGGAGGACTCAGAAAAGGCTGTAATCCTGCACTCCTCCAGCTTCTGTTGGACAAAGATGGATTGTTTTTGGTTTTTTTTCAAAGAAATACGAAATATCACCAAATAAATAAACTTCTGCAGGATGTACACAGCAGCTTCAGTGCAGGAAGAATTTGTCTTTGCAGTTCCTAGATTTAATAAAAAGAGAGAGAGAGAGAGAGAGAGAGAGAGAGAGGGAGAGAGGGAGAGAGAGAGAGAGAGAGAGAGAGAGAGAGAGAGAGAGAGAGGGAGGGAGAGAGGGAGAGAGAGAGAGAGAGAGAGAAAGAGAGAGAGAGAGAGAGAGAAGAGAGAGGGAGAGAGAGAGAGAGAGAGAGAGAGAGAGAGAGAGAGAGAGAGAGAGAGAGAGAGAGAGAGAGAGAGAGAACGACGAACCGGATCTGTTCTTTTTCACTTGAGCCTATAAAGATATCGGCACTGTAAATATTGCCTCTTTGGCCACCGTCTCCATCTTAAAAATCCACATATGGGCCTTTACAGGTGTCAAGAATGTGGCTAAGAAGATAAAGCTCCGTGGGTTTTTTTTTTTTTTTTTGCCTGTTTAGTTTAACCGTTGGAAAATAGGTACATTTTTATTGCATGCTTACAATGAGACACCACATCTCTTTACAGGAACCTTTGCCTTCATTCTCTCTTCTTGCTTCTCCATTCACACACACACACACACACACACACACACACACACACACCGGTCTCTCTTTTGTTCTCTCTCTGGATTGGTGCTGGAGGAAACCTTACTTTGTTGGCCTTGATTTCAAATCACAACTGAGAACTCTGCCTGGTCGCTCGATCTTCCCCCTTTAAGGTACAAAATGGAGGCATGAGGTGTCATGAAGGGGCTGCTAGTCGTAAAAGTGTGCAGAAAAGAGCATCCAAAATGATTAAAAAACCAAAGTCTGGAGGAGTACTTTGTCCTGAGAAAAATTAAAGTTGAGGGTAGCCAACTTTGAGCATGAATTTCACAGATCTTTGGATAAATCCAATGCAGTGAGAAATTGAATTTCGTGGTAGACGAACCTGGGGGGGAGAGCCAGAAACAAGTCATAAAAAGAAAAAGTGACATGACTGTGTGACATAAGAGGCTTGGGATGGAGATTTAGAAATGGGCTGAAAATTCAGATAGAGCAGTCAGGAGATGTTGTAGTCTTGGGATGTCCAGCCTGGCAACTGCTAAGCTTGTAAGCCGCCCTGAGTCTTCGGAGAAGGGCGGGATATAAATTGAATTAAAATAAATAAATAAATAAAAAACTTTAAGACTTGTGACTTCAACTCCCAGAACTCAACTCCCAGGATCAAGATCACATAAAGAGTTAATACCGCTTTACAAGGCCTTGGTAAGGCCACACTTGGAATACGGCATCCAGTTTTGGTCACCACAATGTGAAAAAGATGTTGAGACTCTAGAAAGAGCGCAGAGAAGAGCAACAAAGATGATCAGGGTGCTGGAGGTTAAAACATATAGGGAACGGTTGCTGGAATTGGGCATGTCTAATTTAATGAAGAGAAGGGTGAGGGGTGACATGATAGCAGCGTTCCAGTATCTCAGGGGCTGCCCCAAAGAAGAGGGAGTCAAGCTATTCTCCAAAGTACCAGAAGGCAGGACAAGAAGCAACGGATGGAAACTCATCAAGGAGAGAAGCAACCTAGAACTAAGGAGAAATTTCCTGACAGTTAGAACAATGAACCAGTGGAACAACCTGCCTCCAGAAGCGGTGAATGCTCCAACACTGGAAGTTTTTAAGAAGAGACTGGACAGCCATTTGTCTGAAATGGTACAGTGGAATTTTTCTCCAATAGGATTTTCCCGTGTATTTTACCAGGAAACATAGTTAGTGCAGCCTAGAAATGTCAGTGCCCTCCTAACCATATCCAAGAACTCCGAATTTGTTGGCGATGTCCATTTTCCTCTGAGTTCATGGTGACCTAACCCTAACCCTAAGTGGAATTTTCCTCCAATGGGATTGTCCTATGTATTTTACCAGGAAACATAGATAGGGCAGGCTAGAAAAGTCAGTGCCCTCCTAACCATACCCAAGAACTCCGAATTTCTTGGCAATGTCCATTTTGCTCTATGAGTTCACGGTGACCTAACCGTAATCCTAAGGGTTTCCTGCTCGAGCAGGGACTTGGACTAGATGACCTCCAAGTTCCCTTCCAACATTGTTGTTGTTGTTGTGGTTGACAGCAAGGTTGGATACCCTTGGTGTGTCCCAGGCAGTGAACTGGGTTCACAGGAGGGAGCTGGTGAACCTGAGCTGCATTGGGCAGTTTGACCCCTTGAAGGAAGGAAATGGTTTGGTCCTCTTCAAAGGATGGTGCTGAAGGCCTTCAGAGTGGGAATACAAAGCGAGGGAGGACATGTTGAGAGATGAGGAGGGGGGACGATGGCATAGCCTTGAGGAGAGGCTATTCTAAGGTTCTTAACAGCAGGAAGCAGTTTTCAAAGGCTTGACCCTAAGAAATTCCAGCCCAGTTCTCTGCCACCCCCAAAGGCAGGTAGCAGAATGTTGTTATTGTTCTTCACTAGGTCATGTCTGACTCTTGACAACCCCATGGACCCTAGCATGCCTGCCATCACCATCACCATCACCACTACCCCCAACCTCCACGGTCTGCTGGAGTTGACCCAAATTCATGTTCGTTGCGTCAACGACCTTCTCCAACCATCTCATCCTCTGCTGTCTCCTTCTCCTTGTGCCTGCCATCTTCCCCAACATCAGGGTCTTTTTTTTTAAATTCCATTTATATCCTGCCCTTCTCCAAAGACTCAGGGCGGCGTACAAGCTTAGCAGTAGCCTTCATTCTATGTATATGCCTGCTTATTAGGGCTTTCACACACACCCCAAGCGGCATTATTACAAAGTCAGCTTATTGCCCCCAACAATCTGGGTCCTCATTTTACCTACCTCGGAAGGACGGAAGGCTGAGTCAACCTTGAGCCTGGTGGGACTCGAACCTGCACTAATTGCAGGCAGCTGGTGTTACTTAAGGAGGCATTAGCCCACTGCTCCACCAAGGCTTTGAGCTTTCAGCTTCAGGATCTGTTCCTTTCCCAAGGACTGTCAGGGTTGATTCCCTTTAGGGTTGACCGATTGGATCTCCTTGTAGTCCAAGGGACCCCCCACCCTCACCCCAAGAGTCATCTCCGGCACCCCAAGGTAGCCGAATGGGGTTTGCCAGCTTCAGATGTCCAGAAAATTCCTGATAAGAGAAGCTCAAGAGCAGATCTCCAGTCCTGCCCCCCCTCCCCCATCTTAATTTGGGATCTTTTATAGAGCAAAGGCAATTTGGGTTCCTCTACTGATCAAATGTTAAATGAACTTGCTGGCCTTTTCCAGTTCTGTAATTGTCTGAAAGAGGTGGGAAATAGTCATATTAGTCATTGAAGAGTCACTGCATTTAAATAAAAATTAAATGAAACTTTGCTTTGCTGGACAAGAAGCAACGGGTGGAAACTAGTCAAGGAGAGAAGCAACCTAGAACTAAGGAGAAACTTCCTAACAGTGAGAGCAATTAACCGGTGGAACTGCTTGCCTCCAGAAGCCGTGAGTGCCCCAACACTGGAAGTTTTTAAGAAGAGACTGGACAGCCATTTGTCTGAAATGGTCATGGGTTTCCTGCTTGAGCAGGGGGTTGGACTAGATGACCTCCAAATTCCCTTCCAACATTATTATTATTATTATTATTATTATTATTATTATTATTATTATTATTATTATTATTATTATTATTAATTTATTTATTATTATTCCCCACCCACGTCTTTGTCCTGCCCTCAGCTGCTTCTTGAAATTCAGTCTCTGGAACATGGTTCAAAGGCTGCGGGAGCTAATCCTAATAAGACTGGCATTTCTGCTCCAAGCTAACTGACCAGCACCTTCATTTTTTCACCTCCCTTGGCGTGAAAAATGCGATTTAATTCAACTCAGGACCTAAGAATTTTGCAAGTGAAAAAAGGCGTTCTCAATGCAACCCATAACGCTTCGTGGGAAAATGCAAGCTCGATGGTTCGTGCTTGGTCAGATGCCGGACGTTGTAAAACGGGTCCAAATTCATTCCCTTGACCAATGTTTCGCTTAGCAACGGAAAGGTCGGGCTTAATTGAGGCCGTAAGCCGAGGACTACACGCAGTTTGATAGCAAAGCAGACGCTTCGGTCAAGGACTTCTTGATTCATAGCATGCAGACACTCCTCAACTTATGAAGGCAGTTCAGGACCGGAATCGCCACCCTTCGGCAAGGCAAGTTGTTAAGTGAGTCACGTTCCATTTTGCAGCCTTTTTTCTTTGTTTGTTTTTCCCCACGGTTGTTCATCGAACCACGCCGGTCCTTAAGCGAATCAGGTGGCCGTTAACCAAACCCACCCACCCCCATTGACTTTGCTTCTCAGAAGAACCACCTGCCTCCAGAAGCGGTGAAGACTCCAACACTGGGAGTTTTTAAGAAGAGACTGGACAGCCCTTTGTCTGAAATGGTCATGGGTTTCCTGCCTGAGCAGGGGGTTGGACTAGATGACCTCCTAGGTCCCTTCCATCATCATCATCATCATCATCATCATCATCATCATCATTATTATTATTATTATTATTATTATTATTATTATTTTGAAGATTATTGGGAAGGTTGCAAATGGTGATTGTGTGGCCTCGGGGACACGACAATTGCCGTAATACATGCTGAGTTGCCAAGCACCTCAGTTCTGATCAGGTAATTGCGAGGTTGCTGCCACAATTGTTAAGTGCGAGGCCGGTTATAAATCTTTTTTTTTCTTTTTTTTTTTTTTTGCAGTGCTGTTGCAACTTTCGAACGATCACTAAGTGATCACTAAGCCTGTAAATCGAGGAGGCCCTGTAATCGCGTTTTGTTCCTCAGTCGTTGTCTAGAGCTAAACGACCATTTCCTTCTTCTCAAGTTCTGCCCCAACCCTTCCATTTTTATATGAATCAGATAACGGCTTTAATGCTTTCGGCAGTCCACAAGGAAAACAAAGCCGTGTCCATCTTTTCCTGCTTTTAATGCTATCTGAGAGTCTTGTAATGGCTTTCCAGCGGCTGGCTTTTCTTCCTTATCTTTCCTTTCATATCTCTCTCTCTCTCTCTCTCTCTCTCTCTCTTTCTCTCTCTCTCTCTTTCTCTTTTTTAAAAAAATATTATTTTTTATTTATGACCGGTTCCGTTTTAACATGCAAGTTAAAGTTTAACTGGGTGGATGAACTCAGAGGTTAAAACGTTTATTCCGATTGTCGCTCGCTCTTTATCGGCAGCCAACGAAGGGAAGTTTCAGCCATTCGCAGGGTGGGGGGGAGACGTGGGCCCCACTTAGAAGCTCTTTAATTCTCAATTTAACCTGCTGTTGGTAGGGGGTTTGCCCCAAATATGGCTTTATCTCCCAGGTTTCACTTACGCTGGCATTTTGGAAGCGGGCCAGGCAGCCTTGATAATAAGCGAGGCCGCACACTACACCGTTTGCATGAAGATTTCTTTCTTTTAAGGATATAACAGGGGGGTCACTTCTGCGTCTGTTTCCGGTGGTGAATTTAGAGTGCTCATTTGGAGGGGGGGGAAATGGTGATCCCTTTAACAAAAATCACTGTGTGATTTTGTTTTTAAATAATTGAGGGAACTGGCTGTGTCTAATAATCTAATGAAGAGGGGGCACCATCACTGGAGGCTTTTAAGAGGAGACTGTCTGAAATGGTATACGGTCTCCTGCTTGAGCGTGGGGTTGGACTAGATGACCTCCAAGGTCCCTTCCAGCTCTGCCATTCTGTTATTCTGAAACCAAAACAAATTGCGCACTGATATCAACATGAGTTGACCCATTAAGACAGGTTTTTTTTTAATGTTATATGAATAGCCCCCCCAGAGCCATCCCAAACCCCGAGAGAAGCAGCATATAAATGTAATAAATATGAACAAATGAATAATAATATGGACATCAGCAATCCATACACACACACACACACACACACACACACACACACACACAATCAGTCATCTAAATCCGAAGAATATAAATTACCTGAGGAAAATTGAGGCGATGGCAAACTGAACAGGGCTGTGTTTTGAAATTAATTTTCATAATGAATCTTACACTGAAGCAATTAAAAAGGAATGTGATGGGAATAAACGTGCAAATCAATCTTTTCACTGGGGAAAAGCAAAGAGATAATATTTACTGTCTTTTTTTTTTTTACTGTGGGCCCACTGGCCAACATAATCATTTTCAATGATTGGGCAATAAATCTAGAATAAGTTTTTATAAAGATCGCATTATGCTTGCTGCCATTTTCAATTTCCCGAGGATAGGTAAACAAATCTTCATACAGTCTATCAAAATTTAAATATCAGCTCATAAAAGTGGGAAGTAGCTCATCCTTCTTAAACTTTGGCAGTGATCAAAGTTTTCTTATCCCACTTAATTAGCAATTGCCATCGCCACGGATAACTTATTGAGAATTAAACATAGCCGTCTTACTGCACCAGTGGAATAAATTTTATTTAGATCCTCCTAATGTACCATTGCCTCACAGCAGAAATAAATTTTCAAAGCGTATCTCTTCCTTTATTTTTTTATTTTTTTTTTTAATTTTAATTCCATTTATATCCTGCCCTTCTCCGAAGACTCAGGGTGGCTTACAAGCTTAGCAGTAGCCTTCATTCTATGTATATGCCTGCTTATTAGGGCTTTCACACACCCCCAAGCGGCATTATTATTGCAAAGTCAGCTTAATTGCCCCCAACAATCTGGGTCCTCATTTTACCTACCTGGGAAGGATGGAAGGCTGAGTCAACCTTGAGCCTGGTGGGACTCGAACCTGCACTAATGGCAGGCAGCTGGTGTTACTTAAGGAGGCATTAGCCCACTGCTCCACCAAGGCTCTAACCTTTATAAACCTTTATATTTACTAGACTAAATAGTGGCACAGCGATGAGAAGGTACATGGAACATAGCATAACAGAGTTGGAAGGGACCTTGGAGGTCATCTAGTCCAACCCCCTGCTCAAGCAGGAAACCCAGTACCATTTCAGACAAACGGTTGTCCAGCCTCTTCTTCAAAACCTCCAGTGATGGAGCAGCCACAACTTCTGGTGGCAAGACGTCTTTTAATTCCAGCTTGCTTCTCACCCTGGTGAGTTTCCATCCGTCGTTTCTTGTCTTGCCTTTTGGTGCTTTGGAAAATAGCTTGCAACCCACCCACCCCCTTCTTTGTGGCATCCCCTCAAATATCCTCAATTTTGACAGTTGCCAAGCCATTTATTCCCCCTCCCATTTTGTTGTTAAATTTGCAGTTGTTAAATTAATAACCTGGGTATAAAGTGAACCTGACTTCCCCATTCAGATCTGAATAGAACGGGAAGGGACCTTGGAGGTCATCTAGTCCAGCCCCCTGCTCAAGCAGGAGTCCCTACCTCATTCCAGACAAGTGGCTGTCCAGTCTCTTCTTAAAAACCTCCCAGTGATGGAGCAGCCGCAACTTCTGGTGGCCAGCTGTTCCACCGGTTCATTGTCCTCACTGTCAGGAAGTTTCTCCTTAATTCCAGGTTGCTTCTCCCCATGATGAGTTTCCATCCATTGTCCTGCTCTCTGGTGCTTTGGAAAATAGTTTGACCCCCCCACACACACTCTTCTTCTTTGTGGCAGATCCTCAAATATCCTCCTTTGCTAATTTTTTTCTCCTCCAATGGGTGCTAAAATTTGCATGCATACCCAGCATGGATGTGGCCATAAGGTCCAGGGTTTGGGTCTAATTAACACAATGTGTTAATATGCTGAGGTTGCCAGCTTATTTTCTCCTCTTTCTTAACAGGGAGGCGAGTAGCACGAGGTTACTTAGGAACATTTACGCCGGAGGAATCAATCCCGAAAATTTTAAATGCATCTGGCTTCTGAAAAACGCCCTTTTCTTTCCTTGACGGTTGACTTTAAGAACTGGGTAGGGCAGCGCAAATAGAGACGGGGGTTGTAACTAAGCCTCAGGACATCAAAACTAATAACATTTTAATAATTATTAGCAATTACCTTCAACACCCATTTTATATAAGATCTTTCATCTGAGGAAGCTAAAAAGGAGGGGGATTTTCTACTTTTTGGCCACAGGCAAAGCCAGCAAAATGGAAAGCGAGAATCTTGGCCTTTCACTTTTTAACTTTCTGCTCTTTCATTCAATAGCCAAAGCTAATTGTTTCATTTGTCAATGTGAAACAACCCCAAAAACCCAAGTTTTTTTTTTTAAATTGTTCTGGTCCAAAGAACAGCGTAGAGGAGGGGGAAAAAACTTGCACTTTTGATAGACCCCTTCAAGAAAAATTAAGAGAAGCCACAGTTCTTTATCAAAATCATGACCCACCTTAAATTCTGTGGGAAAAGAAGGACATGGAATTTTTTTTGTCGTGTGGCTGAAGAAGCTTCTTCTTTAATCTGACAGAAGATTAGAATTGTATCAGCTGGATTCCCCTGTCTGGAAAACTTCTTAAAAGGACAAAATAAATACCTGCCACGATGTCTTTAAAAATGAACAGACTAGGAGACCAAATCTGTCTTTCTACATCTTTTTGTAGACATGTCCAGTCTAATGAAGAGAAGGACGAGGGATGACATGACAGCAGTGTTCCAATATCTCAGGGGCTGCCAAAGAGGGGGTCAAGCTATTCACCAAAGCACCTGAAGGCAGGACAAGAAGCAATGGGTGGAAGATCATTAAAATTAGAACTTAGCCTAGAATAAAGGAGAAATTTCCTGACAGTGACATTATTTAATCAGTGGAACTTCATGCCTCCAGAAGTTGTGGGTGCTGCATCACTGGAGGTTTTAAAGAAGAGACTGGACAGCCATTTGTCCACAATAGTAGAGTCCCCAGTACTACCTCCATTATTTTATATTCAAATGATATTTCTCCATTGCAATGGAGGAGGAGGAGGAGGAGGAGGAGGAGGAGGAGGAGGAGAAGAAGAAGAAGAAGAAGAAGAAGAAGAAGAAGAAGAAGAAGAAGAAGAAGAAGAAGAAGAAGAAGAAGAAGAAGAGGAGGAGGAGGAGGAGGAGGAGGAGGAGGAGGAGGAGGAGGAGGAGGAGGAGGAGGAGGAGGAGAAGAAGAAGAAGAAGAAGAAGAAGAAGAAGAAGAAGAAGAAGAAGAAGAAGAAGAAGAAGAAGAAGAAGAAGAAGAAGAAGAAGAAGAAAAAAAGGAGGAGGAGGAGGAGGAGAGAGAAAGAAGGAAGAAGGAAGGAGACCCCAATGTTGTCTATATATCCCTGCATTTTATACGCAAAGTTGGC
>NW_028148429.1:0-12837 GCF_947247035.1 Vipera ursinii | reverse complement strand
TGTGGGGGGGGGGGAGAGAGAAAATGAGAATTATAAGAGGAGAAAAGGGCATAAAGAAATGGATGTGAATACATAACAGGGAGGGAGGGAGGGAGAAAGAAAAAGAAAGGAAGAAAGAAAGAAAGAAAGAAAGAAAGAAAGAAAGAAAGAAAGAAAGAAAGAAAGAAAGAAAGAAAGAAGGAAGGAAGGAAGGAAGGAAGGAAGGAAGGAAGGAAGGAAAAGAAAGAAAGAAAGAAAGAAAGAAAGAAAGAAAGAAAGAAAGAAAGAAAGAAGAAGGAAGGAAGGAAGGAAGAAAGAAAGAAAGAAAGAAAGAAAGAAAGAAAGAAAGAAAGAAAGAAGGAAGGAAGGAAGGAGGGAAGGAAGGAAGGAAGGAAGGAGAGAGGAGATGGAGGAGGAAGGGAAGGTTAAAGAAGGAAGGAAGAGAAGGAGGGAGAGAAGGAATGAAAGAAAAAGGACAAGGGGAGGGAGGGTAAAAGGAAGGATCAAGTGTGTCAATTTTATTGTAGAGTGGTTTTTCTTACAAAAGTTTTTTTTTTTCCTAATAGAAGGCAGCTATAAATGCAGACAGTTGCCAAGTCCTGATCCTCAGGCTCAACCAGAATAACAGAATAACAGTAACAATGCATCGTCAAAGCAGCTTTTCAAACAAAACCAGAATGAAAACTCCAATCTAAAATCTGCTGCTGCAAGGAAGCTCAATTGTCCTATTTTTCAGAAGAAGTCCGACTTCTTAAGGTCAGGCTAAGCGACATTCATTCTAAGCCTCCCTTTATTCCAAGACAGACCTAGTGTACCAAGAGGTGAGGATGTGAGAAAAGATTCCATCTTCCCTCTTTGTGGAATTCTTGGAGGCGCAAAACGTCACACAGCTGCCAACCTGACACATCTGGAAACTTCAACCCTCAGCCAGGGCATTGCTTAAGGGGTGGCTTGGTTTCTAAACCAAGCCACCCTGTGAACAGCCCGCGAAGCTCACAGCCTGACTCATTTTATCTCCATCCTTTTAACAGCCACCTCAGTTGGTCCTTTATGCATCTGGTGGCAGTGAGTTCCCCAGCTTAAAACTATTTTGACCAGACATGCCAGCACCTGACTTAATTATGTTACTGAGCTTGAGGTGGTAACAGGAATGAGGACCCAGATTGTTGGGGGCAATTAAGCCGACTTTGTAATAATGCCGCTTGGGGTGTGTGTGTGTGAAAGCCCTAATAAGCAGGCATATACATAGAATTGGACTGCAAGGCGATCAAACCGGTCAGTCCTAGAGGAGATCAACCCTGACTGCTCTTTAGAAGGCCAGATCCAGAAGCTAAAACTCAAATACTTGGCTACCTAATGAGAAGGAAGGACTCACTGGAGAAGAGCCTCATGCTGGGAAAGGTTGAGGGCAATAGAAGAAGGGGACGACAGAGAATGAGGTGGCTGGATGGAGTCACTGAAGCAGGAGGTGTGAGCTTAAATGGACTCCAGAAGATGGTAGAGGACAGGAAGGCCTGGAGGAACATGGTCCATGGGGTCGCGATGGGTCGGACACGACTTCGCAACTAACAACAACAACAACAATACATAGAATGAAGGCTACTGCTAAGTTTGGAAAGCCGCCCTGAGTCTTCGGAGAAGGGTGGGATATAAAAGGAATTAAAATAAAAATAAATAAAATAAAACAGGAAGCTTTTTCTCCCTTCCATCAAAGACTATTCTTGCTTTAATGTGTATTGCCAGCACAGATGCAAAACCTCCAGAGCTTTATAATGCCCTGGTAAGGCCACACTTGGAATATTGCATCCGGTTTTGGTTGCCACGATATAAAAAGGTTGCCTCTTCTCCAAAGCACCTGAAGGCAGGACAAGAAACAATGGATGGAGACTAATCAAGGAGAGAAGCAACCTTTAGAACTAAGGAGAAACTTCCTGACAGTTAGAACAATCAACCAGTAGAACAGCTTGCCTTCAAAAGGTTGTGGGTGCTTCATCACTGGAGGTTTTCAAGAAGAGACTGGACAGCCATTTGTCTGAAATGATATAGGGTTTCTTGCTTGAACAGGGGGTTGGACTAGAAGACCTCTAAGGTCCCTTCCAACTCCGTTATTCTCTTATGGTATAGGGTCCGGAGCGAGGGGTCAAACGTGTCATTAGTCTCGAGTCCCTTTGTGCCCACAAGAGACCTAAGCCCATCCCTCTTTGAATTCCGTTGACTGTTATCTACCATCGATTTGCTTTGACTCTTAGTAGTTCAGATTCTTGCACAGGGGTAGCATGGAATAAACTTGTATTCATTTGAATAACCCTGATTCCTGATTGCTTGTGCCTGATGTCATACTCCTGGGACATGGATCCTTCCATTCCCCCCATCCATCCATCCATCCATCCATCCATCCATCCATCCATCCATCTATCCACCCACCCGTTCTATTCTATTCTATTCCATTCCATTCCACAAAGTCTTCCTTAGCATGGTACTCCAAAAGAGTGATATTTCTGTACTTCTGTTCTGCCTTCTGGTGGATGTCCAGATTTTTGCAGCCCACATCTGAAATCTTCTAGCCCTGGATCAATCCACCAGGATTTTCAAAAATAAAAAATAAAAAAATGGAAGAGTTGTGGCTTAACCAATTCATCAAGAACAATTAATCAGTGGAGCTGCCTGCCTTCAGAAGCTGTGGATGCTCCATCCTTGGAGGTACTTCGAGAAGAGACTGGACAAGCATTTGTCTGAAATGGCGGATGGGTTTCCTGCTTTGGCAGGAGGTCGGGCTAGGTGACCTTCGAGGTCTCTTCTGTTACTCTGTGAGATTTCTGTTGACCCTGCCTCATTCTTCACCAGGCCAGGCCGAGAGCAAGGGTCCCCCTCCCCACGGCAAATCAAATAAATGTCCTCGGAAATCAGCCTCATTTATTTCACAGAACCGCCTTTCAGATGCAAACGTGATGCATTGAGTTGAGTCCCGGGAGGCATCGGGCGGCCTCACTCATAGCCTCGGTGCTCCATCCGTAAAATGCAGCAGCCAGGAGCTGATTCCCCCAGCCAGCTTTCAAAATGAAATTTACAAGGGTCCCAAGGACATTACGGGGAAAGGCCAAGGGCGGCTACGAAGCAGAGGTGGGCAATTCAATCAGAGCCTGGCTGTAGCTTTAGATGAGGCAGGGAGGGGGGGGACAGGGAGAGAGAGAGAGAGAAAGGGGAGGGGAGTCTCTCCCATTGACCGCTCTTCAAATTAAATAGATGGAAGTCATATTGGCCTGAAGGCGTGGAAGGAGCCCACGCTGGCCGAGGAACGCCAGGGATGAGAAGTCATCCAAGCTGGAGGACGGAGGGAAATGAAGAGGGAACTGGGCAGGAAAGGAGAAGTAAAAGGTCTGGGGAAAGTGTCAAAGAAAGGAGGGCAGAGTTTAATTCGTTGGTGTTAGTTGCAAAGTTGTGTCCGACCCCTGGCGACCCCATGGACAACGGTTCCTCCAGTTAGTTATCCCAAACGAAAAGAAATCCCCACCCCACCCCAAACAAACTGGCAGGCCCCAAACAAGAGGCAGGGGAAAACAATAAGGATCTGGGGACCTGACAGCAATCAACAAGTTATTTCCTGCAGAAGGTAGAGGTGTGCATAAGTTCTGAGAAAAATCTCATTCTAAGTGGCTAAGCCCCAAAGAAGCTAAAGAGAAACCTGAAACATAACAGCTGGGGAAGGAGAAACCAAAATGGCCCGTGTATTTAGGTCACAGTTCCCACCCACATTCTTTAAAAGTTGCCAAGAGAATCCATGCCAACGACAACTTCTCCTGCCAAAACACAGACCTGTAGCAAATTAACAATGTGGGTAGTCCTCGGCTGGCAACAGAGCCCCCAAATTCTGTTGCTATGTTTCGCGGGACTTTAAGGGGATGAGGTTTATGCCTCTTGTAGCTGCGCAAGGACGCAAGGCTAGTTCCCTGCTTGACTCCTCCTTCTCCCTGCCTGGCTGGGAGCTATCCAACCGATGCACGCAAATAAATGGACAAATGAACGGCTCATAATTCCGAAACTTCTTTTCGGAGGAATATCATAAAGGACAGAGGAAAAGTCATGAAAGACATGGGAAAGCTTAAGGAATTTCTGATGTTTTCCTTTTAGGAAATGAAAACGCAACAAGATGGTGAACTTCCACGGAGAAGCCGCTCAGCTAGCCAGCCACAAGACGTAAGAGAACATCAGGAGGAACATGGTTCTGTCTCTGGATAGGGTTGCATTTTGATGGTGAAAACTTAGGCTCAAGAAGCAGATTTGGTTTTTAATCAAACGAGGCTGACTTATTTGCCCGTGACGGGAACAAAGCTCAGAGACGATTATGTCTTGAGTGCTCCTAGCCCTTATGAATGATAAAAAAAAAACCATGATTGATATTTATGGTGTTAGATGAATGCAGGGAATTGCAGGATACTCAATAAACTCTGCTCAAGGAAAAATAGGAACATGGTCTTAAACAGACCTAGCCTAGACATGCTTATGGAACTGTATAAACCATGTTTTGGAGGTTTACGGGCTATCAAAAAGTGAGCGGTGGTGATGATTTCCCATGAAACAGAGATGTGTTTTGCATTAAGAATAATCACAGTATCGCTCTTAAGATGCAGTGGGCAGTATGTTCTGAAGATACAATAAACCTGAGCTCCTAAGAGCATGGATGAGAACGGCATGTAATAAATAAATACCTTTTAAAAAAGGAGGATAACAGCTCCATCTGAAAATGGTTTGCACGTTACTACACACTGACAGCATCCCTAATCATCTGGAAATTAATAGCTTACAGAAATAAATTGGTGAAATCAGAGGCTTCCTCCGTGGACAAAGAGATCCTTTTGTTGTGCTTGATTGCAGAGTCCGATCTCAGCTCACGTCACTCTTTGAAGAACATTTTCAGTCCTTTTGTGGATCACAGAGTGGACCAAAGAATGCTTGGCGTGGCTCTAGCAAGCAATTGGAATGCCGAGAATTTTAGAGAGAGGCATAAGAGACCAAGAATGAAATTCAGGGAACTTCGAGATGGAAAGGAGGAAACATGCCGAACTCATAATATTCTGTTGTGGTTGGGAACGAGACAATTTTGTTGACAAGGAAGGCGGAGGAGATGAAGGGGCCATTTCATGGAGAATCTACCTAGGCATTCTGAACCGGTCTAGGACACCTCAGTCTTGGACGTCTTGCCTCAGCTGACTTGCCCTAGTTGTCTCACTCTGGCCAACTCGCCATAGGACAATTCAACATGGGATTACTCAAGAGAGGGACCAATGAATTGCAGTGGGTCTTCTCTTGCTGTAGGTTTGAACCTTCTCAAGTTAGAAGCCTTCAAGCCTGGGGCGAGCTGATATTCTACTTGTCCCTCTTTTGAGTTATCCCATGTTTAATTGTGCTGAGGCACGTTGTCTCGTGGTGAGTCGGCCGCAGCAAGACAGCCAGGGTGAGTCGGTCAGGGCCACAGCGAGTTGTCCCATATGTTCTGAATCTAAGATGATGTAATTGAAGTCAAGAAACAGCACTCGGGATACAAAGAACCATCCTTTTGATATAAGTATCCTGAAGAAATGAGGTGGGACATTAGAGAAGGTTTGTATTAATTCAGTAAATGCTCCCAGGGTGGGTGGGTGGGTGGGGGATATTGCCCCAGACTAGAAAAAGAAAAATTCAGGGCTTTGTAGTACAAATGGAATATATATATATATATATTTCCAAGAGTTGGAATAGAATATAAACACACTTTAATGTCTAGGGATATTTGCCCACTTGCTATGGCTGTAGCATTGTTATTTAATCTTCTTACCGTCTTTTTGGCTCCTCCCTTTTATTGGTATTATGATTAAGATTTATTACTACTATTCTGTTGCTTTGTATGTGCACTGAGAGCTTCTGCTCCGAAGACGAATTCCTTGTGTGTATATTCGCCCTTGACCAAATATCCCATTCCATTCAAAAAATTTTGCACAAAAGAATATTGATATACTTATATCTTTAGCAAAAGAAGAGAAACCCATTACAGTTGATCATTAACTTAGTTACGTTTAGGGCAAGTCTGAGGCTTTTAACTGCCCAAAACAAAATGGGATGTCCCTTCCATTTCATGACAAAAAACAAAAAATGTCTTAGTCATCGTAGTTAAATCTTTCTTCAAGCTGGGTGTTGGGGCAATGTTCTCAACATCCCTCAAGACATCTTGCTTGCTTGAGAACATAGAAGAAGCACTGGATTCTAAACTTGGTTATTACCTCTAAATGTATCACTTGAGCTTTACTTGGCCTGGTGAAATTAAATAAACTTGGGCACAGCAGAGAAATTTGGGGATGCTTGGAATCAGAAGTCGAAAATCTTGATGGTCTCCTGGAACAGGAGATTCCATAGTTGTTGAGACGTGAATGACCACTTGGAGGAACAAGATGTTACTGCAGTCCAAGAAGGAGTTTTAGAGAATTTAAAAGTCCTGGACTCAGGGGTCTTCAAACTTGGCCCTTTTACGACGTGTGGACTTCAACTCCCAGAATTCCTCAGCCAGCATGCCTGGCTGAGGAATTCTGGGAATTGAAGTCCACAAGTCGTAAAAGGGCCAGGTTGGAAGACCCCATGATCTTGGGCATAAAAGCTCAGACTACAGGGGGGAAAAACAAACAAACATTAAATGAACTTTTAAAACATGACATCATTATTTTGATATATCTGTGACAGCTGAGTCACACATCCGAGGGCAAATTCCTTCCAGATTAAGGGTAGTATTCTCCTGAATGCTGCTTGCCGGAGAGTGACCTATTTATGGACTTCGTAGAAACATGATGCTGGCTTGGTTGGTTTGGGTTATGCTATAAAAGGCAATAGTGTTCATTTTTCATCTCCCACTTGCCACCTAAATATGAAAGTGATGAGAGAGAGAGAGAGAGAGAGAGAGAGACAGACAGACAGACAGACAGACAGACAGAGAAAGAGAGGGAGGAGGCATTGGTATATATAAGTGGACACATGCATAAGACATAGAGACATAGAATAACAGAGTTGGAAGGGACCTTGGAGGTCTTCTAGTCCAACCCCTTGCTCAGGCAGGAAACCTTAGGAGGACACTGACTTTTCTGCAGTGTCCTGTCTAGGTTTCCCGGTAAAATACATGGGAAAATTCTATTTGGGAAAATTCCACTTAGGGTTAGGGTTAGGTCAGCATGACATATACATAGAATAAAGGCTACTGCTAAGCTTGTAAGCCGCCCTGAGTCTTCGGAGAAGGGCGGGATATAAATGGAATTAAAAATAAAACTTGGAGAGCAAAATGGACATTGCCAAAAAAATCCGGGATACTTGGGAATGGCTAGGAGAACACTGACCTTTCTAGGATGTCCTATCTATGTTTGTCGTACAATACATGGAAATGCTATTTGGGAAAACTCCACTTAAGGTTAGGGCTAGTTGCTTCACCTCTGGGAAACAAACAAAATTACTCTGTTATATTAGCAACAACTTCCTAGCCCAACCAGCAACCCACTGAGTCTCTTCTCCAAAGTTAACCAGGTCTGAATCTTCTTAGGTGTCTGAACTTGGTGGCTTTCTTGCAGACGTCTCATGACCAAACTAGGTAACATCATCTGTGCAGTTGAGGATGTTACCTAGTTGGGTCATGAAACCTCTGCCAGAAAACCACCAAGCTCAGAGAACACCAAGGACCCCACGGTTCAACCCGGAGCGACAAATGTTCTCTTCCATCAGTTCCAGGACTTGTACAAAAAGCCAGAATGTGGGTGGTGGATTCAGATTCTAATTCCAAATTGGATGATAGAAACACAGCCAGCGCTGAGGTCGCAGAAAAATGGAATTGAGAATAAACATGGCTCAGTTCAACAGCAGTTAAACAAGATTTTCCGGATAAAGTCCGTGTGGAATCCACTCAAGGGATCCACTCTGCAGAAGGCAAGTGTCTCTCACTCTGTCAGCTCTTTGTCTGGTGCATTTTCTCAAGAGTCTCTCGTGGGTCCAAAAAGCCAGGGGAAAATGGCGGGATCTTTTTCAGGCAGGAGCTGGAGAGCCCAAGGCTCCATAAAATCAGAGTGGAGGCCAGATAGGCGGGTTGCTACAAGCTGGAGAGGGGGGCGGGTGTAGCCCTTAGGGGAAGGAGAATCCATTCATCTCTTCCTTCCTTTCCCCCATCATGAAAAAGGTGATTTTCCTAGCCTGAATTCCTGGGGCATCTGGATAACATCTGTCAACAAGGGTGGAGAAGAGAGGCAGGGAAGCCAGCCCCCGCCTTCTCCCACTGAGGGGCAGACTTGCTGAGGTTGGCTTGAGGGCCAAGAGGCTGCAGGTTCAGGAGATTCTCTACCCTCTGGTGTCCCTTGATAGTAAAATCCATGGGAAGGTGGAACTCTAGCTTTCCAAGGAGAAGCATCAGTGAGAGTTAAAAAAGAACTGGAGTTGGGAAAGGAGGGAGGGAAGGAGAGAGAGAGGAGAGAGAGAAAGAAAGAGAAAAAATAGAGAGAAAGAGAGAGGAAAGAGACAGAGAGAGACAAGAGAGAGAGGAGAGAGAAATGAGAGAGAGAAAGAGACAGAGAAAAGAGACACAGAGAAGAGGGGGAGAGAGGGAGGAGAGAGAGAGGAGAGAAAAGAAAGAGAGAGGAGAGAGAGACAGAGAGAGGAGAGAGAAATGAGAGAGAAGAGAGAGAGAGAAAGAGACAGAGAGAAGAGAGAGAAAAGAGACAGAGAGAAAGAGAGAGGAGAGAGAAATGAGAGAGAAGAGAAAGAGACATAGAGAGAAAGAGACACAGAGAAGAGGGGGGAGAGAGAGAAAAGAGAGAGGAGAGAGAGAAAAGAAAGAAAAGAGACAGAGAGAAAGAGAAAACAGACACAGAGGAGAGAGAGAGAAAGAGAGAGAGAGAGAGAGAGAGAGAGAGAGAGAGACATGCATATCTTTTGCATCTCCTCCTGCCTGGAGGGTCTTTCCAGGTTAACCTGCTCCTTTCACCTAGACTACCTGTCTCCACTGGTCATTTCTGGAGGCCCTAGAAGGGCTTTGGCACTCTCACCTGGAAGGCACAGGTGAGACATTCCAGCCTCCCAAGGAAAACTGCTCTCCTGCCCCCCCCCTCCCATCGCCATCAACCACCATCCCTTTTAAGGAAAGCTGCCCGTGGATTATGGGGTTTCTGTGAAAGTCCACTGGTTGTTAACACCAGACACAAATGACTTTTCCCCCTTGGGCTCTTTGTTTGGTTTTCTGTTTTGTTCTGTTTTGTTCTGTTTTGTTTTGTTGTTTTGTTTTGTTGTTTTGTTTTTTTAAAATCCATTGCAGTAGGCTGGCTCTCGCTCTCTTTCCTTCTTCCCCCTCTCCCTCCCTTTTTTTCCTTTTCTTTTTTCACGGATTTTTGCCCCCCCCCCCCAGATCTGGGATCCCCCAACTATCCCACCTCAATCCCCAATCTGAGAAAAGACAAGGTGTTTTTTTCACCTGGCAGGTAAAGCGCCGTGGGAAGAAGTTCTGCTAAAGCTTCTTCTTTTCCTTTCCTTCTTTATCATCTTCTGGTGGTCCTTCTTCTCCATGGCAAGACCCAAGGTGGCTTCCCCTTGGCCTCCCTTCGCCTTAGCCAGCCCCGAGTCCGACAGGGAGAGATGACAGGAAGTTTCAATCCAGCTGGAAGACCAGAGAGTTCCATCTTTGGCATCTGGCCTACCTTCCTCTCCATCTCTTCCCATAAGTTCTCCGCTAATTGGGAAGATCAAAGGGAGGCTGGGGGATTTTATGGAAATCTTCTATCAGCACCCTGCGAAGGAGTCTTTCCCAGCTCAACAGGATGGCCGGTTCTGGAAATAAGCTTCTGCAATTGGGGGCAGGGGGGGGGCTGTCATCTCCAGAGTTGGAGCACGCTAGCCATCAGGCAGGTCTTTTAGAGAGTCAACCCATTCCTTTCCCTTTCGCGCCAACCCCTTTTTTTTCTTTTCACTTTGATCCTTTCCTTTAATTCCCTTCCTTTCTTTCCTTCCTTTTGGCTTGCTCCCTCCCTCCGGCCCTCTTGCTTCTTCTCCTTTCCCTCTTCAATTTCCTTCCTTCCTTCCTTCCCTCCCCCTCCCTCTCTTTGTCATTCCTTCCTTCTCCACCTTTCTTCCTCTTCCTTCTCATTTTCCTCCTTCCTACTCCCCACCTCCATCAGTCTCTCCTTCCTTCCTTCCTTCCTCCCTCCCTCCCTCCCTGTCTGTCCTCCCTTCTTTTTTCTTTTTTTCGTTTTTCCTCCTTCCTACTCCCCACCTCCATCACTCTCCTTCCTTCCTTCCTTCCCTCCTTCCTTCCTTCCTTCCTTCCCTCCCTGTCCTTCCTCCATTTTTTCCTTTTTCCTCCTTCCTACTCCCCACCTCCATCACTCTCCTTCCTTCCTTCCTTCCTTCCCTCCCTCGCTTTTTCTGTCCTCCCTTATCCACGTTCCTTCCTCTCCCTTCTTTTTCCCTTTTTCCCCCTTCCTCCCTCCATCACTCCTGCCTGCCTGCCTGCCCACTAAATTCTCTCCCCACCTGTCTGATTATTTTGCTGCCTTGCACACACACACACACACACACACACAGAGAGAGGCAGACGAGACACAGATTATTTTTTCAAGCCGACTATTTTACCCTTCTCCTTGCCTTCCCGAACCAACCAACCGATTGAATAAAGGGCGGAGGGCGACGGAAGCCGCCGCCCTGGATGCCGACCGAGCGAAAGAAGAACGGGGGAAGGGGCTCGCAGAATGGGACGCCCTCCCCCCCCCCCACCACCTCCCCACTTGCCAGACCGACTTGGCTTTGGTGTTGGTTACCTGCTCTGCAGGTGGGTCGGCCTCGCCAGAAGTCGCTCCCGGAGAAAGCCGGGCCGCAGCGACCCCCGTCGCCTCGCCTCCTTCCCCCCCCCACGCCCCCCCACCCCGCCACCCCCGCAGCGGGGCGCTAGCGGAGCCTAATTAATTTCAATTTATCTCCTCGCTTGTCAGCCCGAGATGTTTAATCCTGCTTAGGGACCGTTTCTCCCCGGGAGAAGGGGGGGCGCGGGGGGGGGGGCGGAAGAAGCGCTCGGCGTGGAAAAGCGGCTGTTCCGGGTCCCTGATTTAATGGACGCGTTAATGGCCAACGAGAGAAGCTGCGCGGCGATGTAAAACTTTTCAATAAAGAGAGAGAGAGAGAGAGAGAGAGAGAGAGAGAAGCTGCGCGGCGGGTTAAGTGGCCGGTCCGCGCACGGGCTGCCGGGCAAAGAGCCTGGACTAAAATCCGAGGCTCCCTGGCTCCCCTTTTCCCCCACCCCAGTTTCTTTTTTTTTTCTTCCCTTCTCTCTTTTCCTTCTTTCCTTCCTCCCTTCCCCTCTTTAATTGCTTTAATTGCGCCCCTTCCGCCCATCTTTCCTTCCGCCCTTTAATTTCCTCCTTCTTCCTTTCCTTTCCTGCTTTCTCCCTCCCGCCAATCCTCTAGATTCTTTTCCTTTCCCTCTTTTCCTTCCTTCCTTCCTTCCTTCCTTCCTTCCTTCCTTCCTTCCTTCCTTCCTTCCTTCCGCCCTCTGGCTTCTTCTCCTTTCTCTCTTTCCTTTCCTTCCTGCTTCCTAATTTCTCCCTTGAATTTCCTTCCTTCTCACCTCCCTCCCTCCCTTTCCTTCCTACTTGCTCCCTCCCTCCCTCCCTCCCTCCAACTCTCTCTCCTTCTCCTTTCCTTTAATTCCTTCCTTCCTTCCTTTTTCCCTTCTCTCTTTTCCTTCTTTCCTTCCTCCCTTCCCCTCTTTAATTGCTTTAATTGCACCCCTTCCGCCCATCCTTCCTTCCGCTCTTTAATTTCCTCCTTCTTCCTTTCCTTTCCTGCTTTCTCCCTCCCGCCAATCCTCTAGATTCTTTTCCTTTCCCTCTTTTCCTTCCTTCCTTCCTTCCTTCCTTCCTTCCTTCCTTCCTTCCTTCCTTCCGCCCTCTGGCTTCTTCTCCTTTCTCTTTCCTTTCCTTTCCTGCTTCCTTAATTTCTCCCTTGAATTTCCTTCCTTCTCACCTCCCTCCCTCCCTCCCTCCCTTCAACTCTCCCTCCTTCTCCTTTCCTTCTTTAATTCCTTCCTTCCTTCCTTTCCCCCCCCCCCCCGACTTTTCTATCTTAAATTCTCTTCCTTCCTTCCCTGTCATTTTCTCTGAATTTTCACCCTTCCTTTAACGGTCCAGGTATCCTCCGGACAAAATTAAGGCCATACAGCTAATCCCGATCACAGCTGGGTCTCTCCCACCCGCAGATTCTTCAGGCCAACCTTTGCCACTTCGGGGGTAGGGGGTGGGTGGGTGGGCTTCGAAGCTTTGCTCTCTCGCCTCTTTTATCCTTCCCCAGCTTCGCTCCCGGGGTTTCCCCGCTTGCATTGCTCTTCCTTTCGGACCCTCCTTCCAGAAAGTGTAAAAAAAAAACACAACCCAGCCAGCCACCCACCCACCCACCCGTGGGTATTTTCTCCCCTGCAAAGGACAGTTTGTTCTCTTCATCGGCCAGGGAAGGAAATAAAACTCAAAAGAGGAAAGAAGTGGCAACCTCACGCTTCCTCTCTCTCCAACCTGCCACCCTCCGGAGATCCCCCCCCCCTCCCATCATCCCCGGCCGAATGAAGGTTATTGATTAATGGATGGCGAGGAAGAGAGCCGAAACTCAAAAGAGTTTAAAGAGAGAGGTTTGAGGCTTTGAAGTCATGTTCCTTATTTCTCTAACCGAAATTCGGGAGAGAGACAAGTTGGCCGGATCGAAATATATGATCCAACGGGAAGCAGGGAAGAATTTCTTTCTCCAGTTCAGATCATCCCGGGTCAGATTTTTTTTTAAAAAATATTATTTATTTATTTATTTATTGCCTCCGGGGGAGGGGGGCAATTT
>NW_028148430.1:0-13792 GCF_947247035.1 Vipera ursinii | reverse complement strand
GCCAATCGGTTGCCCAGCGTCTGAAGGTGGATCACGGCTAGGGTGAAAAAGGGTCGTAAGTCAAATTTGGGGTTTTTTCTCAGTTGTAACTTGGGACGGTCTCTAAACGGACTGTGGTCCGTTGTAGAGAACTGCCTATAGCCCACGTTCCTGGCAAACCTGGAGGCGTCCGTACGAAAGGGAGCTCCTGAGCATGTGCAAAGGGCCCTTCTGGCATCGCTGGGTGGTCCCCTGCCCCTCCCCAAGGGCTGGCTCTGAGGGGGGAGAGGAGGGCATGCCTTGAGAGGCTGGCCGACCCGGGGAAATGGGGAAGGGTCTGGGGTCAGGAGACTCTTCTGCTCCCCCCCCCCGGGGGTCCCCTCCTGGCATCCTGAGAGGCATCTGATCGGGAGGAGGGGGGGCTGTCGCCGTCTGCCTGGGCTGACCTCTGTAGCCCGTTTCCCTCCTGGGCGCGATCCAGGGGACCTTCCGCTGGACGTTTCAGTGGCTGCTTTTTGCCCCTGGCGAAGTTTGTGCCTGCGAAGGATGGGGGGGGGAGTGTTTGCATGCTTCGGGGGGTGGGGTGGGGTGGAAAGAGTGACCCCTTCCTCCCTCTGCCCCCCCTCAACACACTTCCCCCATTTTTTCTTTTTTCTTTTTTCTTTTTGAGAACACAAGCCCGGTGCCAACTGTGGGCTTTGAGTCTTTCAGGGGAGTAAGCTTGGGAGTTAAAAATGTCGTATTGTGGAAAAGCCAAATCAATTTGTCTGTCTGTCTGTCTCTTATCATCTGTCTGTCTGCCTATCTATCTATCTATCTCTGTTTATATCTATGTATGTATGTATGTATGTATGTATGTATGTATGTATGTATGTATCTATCTATCTATCTATCTATCTATCTATCTATCTATCTATCTATCTATCTATCATCTTCTGTATATCATCTATCTGTTTATATCTATCTGTCTATTATCTTCTATATAACATCTTATCATATATCATCTATCATTGTCTATATAGCATCTATCATGTATCATCTATATGTGTTTATATCTGTCTGTCTATCTATCTATCTATCTATCTATCTATCTATCTATCTATCTATCTATCTATCTATCTATCTATCATCTATCATCTATTATGTATCACCTATCTATATCTATCTGTTTATATCTGTCTGTCTGTCCGTCCACCTGTACCTGGCACTTTGGTAAATAAGTTGTGTCCCCCCCCCTTCTTTGTGGCAGCCCCTCGAATACCAGAAGCCTGCTACCTTGTTCCTCCCCCCCCCCGGTCCCTCTTTTCCCTAGATTGGCCCTACCCAATTCCAGCCCCCGTCCTTGGTATGTTTCTGTCTCCAGGCCTTTGATCATCCTTGTGGCTCTTCTCTGCACTTTCCCCAAACTCTCCACCTGCTTTGTGTCGCGTGGGGACCCTTCTGGGCGTGGAGGGAAGGTCCTCACCGGTGTACCCCCTTCCGTTTCTGCCCCGCAGACAGCAAAGCCATCGTGGACGGCAACCTGAAGCTGATCCTGGGGCTGATCTGGACCCTCATCCTGCACTACTCCATCTCCATGCCCATGTGGGAGGACGAGGACGAGGACGACGCCAAGAAGCAGACGCCCAAGCAGCGTCTCCTGGGCTGGATCCAGAACAAAGTGCCACAGCTGCCCATCACCAACTTCAACCGGGACTGGCAGGACGGCAAGGCCTTGGGAGCGCTGGTGGACAACTGCGCCCCAGGTGAGCCTGCGTGGGGGAGAGGGGCAGAGTGGACGGAGGGAGGGGAGGGAGACGCACTGGATGGAACTGGACGGCCATGCTGGACCTGATGCCCTGCGGAGGGGATGGGATGAGTCATTGACTAGAGCCTTGGTGGAGCAGTGGGCTGATGCCTCCTTAAGTAACCCCAGCTGCCTGCCATTAGTGCAGGTTCGAGTCCCGCCAGACTCAAGGTTGACTCAGCCTTCCATCCTTCCGAGGTCGGTAAAATGAGGACCCAGATTGTTGGGGGCAATTAAGCTGACTTTGTAATAATGCCGCTTGGGGTGTGTGTGAAAGCCCTAATAAGCAGGCATATACATAGAATGAAGGCTACTGCTAAGCTTGTAAGCCGCCCTGAGTCTTCGGAGAAGGGCGGGATATAAATGGAATTAAAATAATAAAAAAAATAGTTGATCACATCTGGAGGGGTTTAAAATATATTTAGCCCTAAATGATGTATCCATCCATCCACCTTGTCATCCTTCCTTTCTTCCTTCCTTCCTTCCTTCCTTCCTTCCTTCCTTCCTTCCTTCCTTCCTTCCTTCCTTCCTTCCTTCCTTCCTCCCTCCCTCCCTCCCTTCTCTCTTCCCTCCCTCCCTCCTCTCCTCCCTCCCTCTTCCCTTTCCCTTCCCTCCCCCTCCCCTGCTTCACCAAAGAAGCAGCTCACTTCATCAGCCGGGAACCAAACAAAATTTCCCTCTTGCATCCGGCCATTTATCGACTCAGGATGCAACCTAGGTTTCCTCCCGACTTTTGTCCTGAACAATGACCCTGCAGGGTAGGCCGTGCTGAGAGAGAAGGGCTGGTTCCCCAGCCAGCCAACATCCAGGGCTGCGTCTGAATTTGAACCCAGAACCTAACCCCCGTCGCTTCTCTCGCACGCGCCCAACTTCAAACCCGGGTCCCTGGCTGGCCGCATCCCGCGTCCTTGCAGAAGGGACCCCGGTTGGACCCCCCTTCCCAGACGACATGGGGGGGCGTCTTTTGGATCTCTGTGCCCCCTCTGACTCTCTCTTTGCTTTCCCTCCCAGGCCTGTGCCCAGACTGGGAGACCTGGGACCCCAGGCAGCCGGTGGAGAACGCCCGCGAAGCCATGCAGCAAGCCGATGACTGGCTGGGGGTCCCTCAGGTACCCCTTGAAGATCGGGGTGGGGGCAGCCGGGGGGGCGGGTGGGTGGGGCAGAAGATCCTGGCACCAGGAAGGGGAGCCTCCTGGGAAAAACCATCAGGAGCGAAGAAACACCAGCAGCAGAAGAAGGAATTAAAAAACAAATAATAGGCTGTGCTGAGACGGGCAGACTTGCTTTAAGGTTGGAGGAAACAGAACATTTTCAGACTTGGGACCTATTTTAATCGATGGCACACTGGCTGAGGAATTCTGGGAGTCGAAGTCCAGGACTTCAAACGTGGCCCTTTTAGGGCTTGTGGACTTCACCTCCCAGAATTCCTCAGCCAGGCGCACTGGCTGAGGAATTCTGGGAGTCGAAATCCAGAACTTCAAACGTGGCCCTTTCAGGGCTTGTGGACTTCAACTCCCAGAATTCCTCAGCCAGGCGCACTGGCTGAGGAATTCTGGGAGTCGAAGTCCAGAACTTCAAACCTGGCCCTTTTAGGATTTGTGGACTTCACCTCCCAGAATTCCTCAGCCAGGCACGTGTGCCTGGCTGAGGAATTCTGGGAGTTGGAAGTCCACAAGTCATCAAAGGGCCAAGTTTGAAGACCCCTGGCTTCTATGGTCCATGCTGGCTGAGGAATTCTGGGAGTTGAAGTCCAGAACTTCAAACCTGGCCCTTTTAGGATTTGTGGACTTCACCTCCCAGAATTCCTCAGCCAGGCACGTGTGCCTGGCTGAGGAATTCTGGGAGTTGGAAGTCCACAAGTCATCAAAGGGCCAAGTTTGAAGACCCCTGGCTTCTATGGTCCATGCTGGCTGAGGAATTCTGGGAGTTGAAGTCCAGAACTTCAAACGTGGCCCTTTCAGGGCTTGTGGACTTCAACTCCCAGAATTCCTCAGCCAGGCACAAGTCCATGTGAAGTCCACAAGTCCTAAAAGGGCCACGTTTGAAGACCCCTGGCTTCTATGGTCCATGCTGTCTGAGGAATTCTGGGAGTTGAAGTCCACAAGTCCTAAAAGGGCCACGTTGGAAGACCCCTGGGTTAGAGAAAAGATTTAGGGATTAGGAATTTAATTTGTATTAGTGAAGAAGATGTTTCTGTTGAATGGTTACTATATGCAGGCAGTGCCCCCCCCCCAAAAAACCAGGAGCTTTGCAAGGGGCAGGCGGAAATCCATCAGGTTCAGCTTCTCAGCTAACCATATCGCGCTTGCTGGGGAAAAAAAAACAAACCAGGGTGCCCACTCCGAATTCCCCGAATGGATTTGTGTTTCTCTTTGCAGGTGATTGCCCCGGAAGAGATAGTGGACCCCAACGTGGATGAGCACTCGGTCATGACTTACCTGTCGCAGTTCCCCAAGGCCAAACTCAAACCCGGAGCCCCCTTGCACTCCAAGCAGGTCAACCCCAAGAAGGCCAAGGCCTACGGGCCCGGTAAGCAGCGCTCAGGGGGGGGGCAGAGAAGGTGGGGCCGAGGGTCCCAGCGCTGGGGGAGGCCAGATAATGAGGGAATAGTTGCCCCTTCCGGGTCTCTCCTTGTTGGCTCAGCCAATCTTGCTCTTTTAGCAAGTCAGCGAGCCAAGTTCCACATTCCAGTCTTCCCTTCCCTTCCCACTTCCACTTCCTCCTCTTTCCTGCTTCCCTTTCCCTTCCTTTCTCTTCTCCCCCTTTCCCCCTTCTTCCCCTTCCTTCTCTTCCTTTCTTGTTTCCTCTTTTCCCTTCCTTCGCCTTCCCCTTCTTCTTCCTCCCTTTCCTGATTCCCTTTCCGCCTTCTTCGCCTCCTCCCATGCCTCCTCCTCCTCCTCCTCCTCCTCCATTTCCCCTCCTCCTCCTCCCTCCCTCCCTCTTATGGAGCCAAGGCTGCCCTTCACCCACCTGGCCAACCTGTCTCACCTTTGCCCAGGTATCGAACCCCATGGAAACACGGTGCTGAAACCAGCCCATTTCACAGTGGAGACCCTCGAGGCCGGTTTGGGAGAGGTTCTGGTCTACATTGAAGACCCCGAGGGACACACGGAAGAGGTAGGCCATCCCCCCCACCCTCCTCGGTGCCCGGAGTGTGCCCCAGGCAGGCCGGCCTCAACTTCCCCAGCCCCCTCCCCAATTGGCCCTTTAGCGTCTGCCCAGCCAGAATTCGGATCCCTGCTAATCCCTCTGCAAGATGCAAAGGACAATGGACCAGCGGAACGACTTGCCACCAGAAGTTGCGGCTGCTCCATCGCTGGAGGTTTTCCAGAGGAAATTGGACAACCCTTTGTCTGAGAGGGTATATAGGGGCTCCTGCTTGAAGGGGTTGGACTAGAAGACCTCCGAGGTCCCTTCCGACTCTGCTATTCTTTTATTCTGTCATTCTGTCTTTCTGTTATTCTGCTCACAGCCCCCCCCCCCATTTCCTTGGCAGTCTCTCTTTTGCCTCCTGCCCTGTGCGGGAGTCACATCTTTGGGTCTGAAATAAATAAATTAGGGGTTTTAAAGCAATCCACTGCTTCCCCCAAAGGGCTCGGAGAGACAGAAGCTGCCCTGGGCCGGCTGGCAGGAGACACACTGAGTAACAGAATAGTGGAAGGGACCTCCGAGGTCTTCTAGTCCAGCCCCCTGCTCAGGCAGGAGACGCTTGCAGAATAACAGAGTCAGGAGGGATCTTGGAGGTCTTCTAGTCCAACCTTTAACGATGGGGGGGTGAGGTGTTACCCCCCCCGTTGATAGGGCTCGCAACTTGGGCGTCCTCCTGGACTCCCGGCTCAACATTGAAGACCACATAGGAGCCGTGACCAGGGGGGCTTTTGCCCAGGTTCGCCTGGTGCGCCAGTTGCGGCCCTACCTGGACCGAGATGCCCTGCGCACAGTCACTCATGCGCTCGTGACCTCCCATTTAGACTACTGCAACGCTCTCTACATGGGGCTGCCCTTAAGGACCACTCGGAGTCTTCAGCTGGTGCAGAATGCGGCCGCGCGAGTTGTGATGGGGGTTTCCCGATACTCCCATGTAACACCTCTACTCCGCGAGCTGCATTGGCTTCCGGTTGCCCTCCGGGTGAGATTCAAGGTGCTGGTGATGACCTATAAAGCCCTAAATGGCTTGGGTCCGGGATATCTGAGGGAACACCTGCTGCCGGCATCAAGCTCCCTTCGTCCTGTGCGCTCCCACAGGGAGGGTCTTCTCAGGGTGCCACCGGTAAGAGATTGCCGGCGGGTGACACCCAGGGATAGGGCCTTCTCAGTGGGTGCGCCTGCCCTCTGGAACCAGCTGCCGGTGGAGCTGAGAACTGCCCCCGACCTTCGTTCATTCCGCCGGGACCTGAAGACCTGGCTCTTCGAGCTTTCCGGCCAGGACTGAGAATTTTAATTTTAATTTTAACTGGGGTTTTTATTTGTTCAGCAATTGATACAATTTTTTAAATTGTTTTTAACTTTTGTATTTTTCGTTTTAATCACCCTGTAAAGCGCCCTGAGTCCTTCGGGAAAGGGCGGTATATAAATAAAATAAAAATAAATAAATAAATAAATAAATAAATAAATAAATAAATAAATAAATAAATAAATAATAAACCCCTTGCAGGGGAAGCCATACCATTCCAGACAAACGGCTGTCCAGTCTCCTCTTTAAAACCTCCAGCGGCGACGGAGCACCCACAACTTCTGGAGGCCAGCCGTTCCACTGATTGATTGTTCAGACACTCAAAAGACCCCTATCTTTCCCTCCTTCTCTCCTCCCCCTGCCCCAAGGGACATTAAAGTTTCCCCACCATGCCCACCATCCTCTCTCCCTCCCTCCCTGCCAGGCTGTTTTCGAGATCCTCAGCTGCTCCAGCTGGCACCGCCGGGCAAGCCAGGCATCGCCTGGGCCGGCCGTGACTCTGCTGGCATCTGGGCTGGAGAAGTCTGGAGGTTGTGCGGAGTGACAGGTGTCAGCTGTTGCCACCAGCCGCTGGCACGCCTGGGTAACCCCCCCTCCCCTCCCCTCTCTTCCCTCCCCCAGGCCAAGGTGGTTGCCAACAACGACAAGAATCGGACCTATTCCGTCTCCTACGTGCCCAAGGTGGCCGGATTGCACAAGGTGAGATGACCATTCTGGAGGGAGTGGGTGGCGGGGTGACCTCTGTGGACCGATCTCCCCCTTAAAAAAGTGCAGACCATAATAAAAGCACAGGGGGTCCCCGACCCACAACCGTTCAAAGCGACTGTTCAAAGTTACGACGGCGGCAGTGGGAAAAGCCACTTTTGACGATTTTTTTGCACTTAACCAGTGCAAAACCCGGCCCATCGAGTTCACTTTAACGGCCGCAGCAATTTGCTTAACGGCCACCACCACCGCAGAAAAGGTTGTAAAATCAGGTTGGCCACACCTGGGTGACCTGATTTACAGCCGACGTGACAGGATGACTGTAAGCCGAAGGTGACTTGTAAATGTGGTTTTCCTTTTGAGCTTACATCTTTTGCAACCGGGAAGGTCCAAGTCAGTTTCTCACTGTCTGCTGGCTTGTCCAATTTCTCTTGATTTCCCCCCCCCCCCCCGTTTCTCCCACCCAGGTCACTGTCCTCTTTGCGGGGCAAAATATTGACCGGAGCCCCTTCGAAGTCAACGTGGGCATGGCGCTCGGGGACGCCAGCAAGGTGACGGCCCGTGGACCAGGCCTGGAACCCGTGGGAAACGTGGCCAACAAACCCACTTACTTTGACATCTACACCGCAGGTAAGGGTGGGGGTTAAATCGGGTGGGGCAAGCGGGAGCAGGGCACATTGTTCTGCCTAATACAGGTAGTCCCCGACTTACACCCACTTGCTTAGCGACCCTTTGAAGTGACAAACACACTGGAAAAAAAGCCACTAATGACCAGTCCTCACACTTATGACCATCACAGCATGCTTTTCAACCTTCCCGGATGGCTTCCGACAAGAAAAGTCAGTAAGGGAAGCTGGGCTTGCTTGATGAAACCTCCCCCCCCACCCCGATTCTCTGAACCACTGCAGTGATTCGCTTAACGGCCGTGACAAAAATGTTTGCAAACACAGGTGTGATTTATTTAACAACTTCCATGCTTAGCAGTGGAAAGTCTGGCCTCACTTGTGATTGTAAGTCGAGGATTGCCTACATATATTTGTGGGTGCTCCAACACTGGACGTTTTTAAGAAGAGACTGGACAACTGTGTGTCTGAAATGGTGTAGGGTTTCCTGCCTGAGCAAGGGGTTGGACTAGATGACCTCCAAGGTCCCTTCCAACTTCTATTCTATTCTATTCTATTCTATTCTATTCTATTCTATTCTATTCTATTCTATTCTATTCTATTCTATTCTATTCTATTCTATATTTTATTCTATTCTATTCTGTATTTTATTATTCTATTCTATTCTATTCTATTCTATTCTATTCTATTCTATTCTATTCTATTCTATTCTATTCTATTCTATTCTATTCTATTCTATTCTATTCTATTCTATTCTATTCTATTCTATTCTATTCTGTTCTAATTTATATTTTGGGGGGAATCAAAAGAATTTCGTAAGCAATCCAGGCGATTAACGGGGGTCTTCCGTCTGCAGGGGCCGGGGCCGGTGATGTGGGGGTGGTGATCGTGGACCCCCAGGGACGTCGGGACACGGTGGAGGTGGTCTTGGAAGACAAAGGGGACAACATTTTCCGCTGCACTTATCGGCCTGTCCTGGAGGGTCCCCACATCATCTACGTCACCTTTGCGGGGGCTCAGATTCCCAAAAGCCCTTTCACGGTCAACGTGGCGGAAGGTAAGACACCCTAACCCCCTCCCCAGCTCTCCTGGGGTTCCCTCTTCCTCCCCTCTGTCTCCTTTTTAATTCCCACTGACACCCCCCACCACCCCCACCATGCTTGTTTGCCATCTCTAATGACCTCCTGACCACTAAACCCCCCCCCCGAGATGCCCGCCGAAGCTGATCCAAGCAAGGGAGGGCTAGAAGTGGCTGTTAGAAGGTCTCCAGATGTTCTGGGTTCAAATTCCCGGCCAGATTGGGGTGGAGGTGGGGGGCTGACTCAGGTGGCCAAAGTGACCGGGTTGACGAAATCTCTCGGCGAAGTCTACCCCACAGAGTTGTGCGGTTTGTGAGGAAGGCTCTCTGCTTTGTTTGGGGAGAAGGTGCAACGTGAGTGTGGGTTCAACAGCTCCAAGAAGGCTCCACGCCCATTTGCACCACTCGGGCGACCCCGAGGACACGGGTAAAACCTCCAAGGGGCCTCAACGGCTCCCTGAAAGGAAACCAGCTTTCTGCAAGGAGTATAAATCCTCCCATTCCCCACCATCCGGTCAGAGCTGAGGAAGCTTCTCGGAGGAGGAGCGAAAGGTCTTCGAAGGAAAAAACGAGAAAATCCAGTCGCCTCCTGAAAAAAAATAAAAAAAAATAAGCACAACCTGGAGGACTGAGCATCTCCATAGACATTTGGCCCCCCCAAACTTGCCTCATGATCTTAACACAGCTGTCCCCAAAACCTTTCTGGCTTTGTGGACTGGTGGTGGTGGTGAGAAGGGACGGTTTCGCACGAGCGGCAGGCGAGAGTCCGCGCACAACTCCATTGGCACAAGCGGTGGGCACAGGCGCGCCCGCGGCTTGCACAATTGGAGCTTTGCACGGGCGTGCATTTGCCTGCTGCTCATGGAAGTGGATTTGCACCCGTGCTCGCCTGCTGCTTCCACCGCCCAGTTCTGAACCAGCCACGGCCCGCTACTGGTCCGTGGCTCACTGGGTTGTGGACCCCTGTCTTAACAGATAATAATAATGATAATGCTAAACTTTATTGTCCTTTTCCTCTGGGCACAGCGGCACACATTAAAAATGAAATGTAGTTGCTCGCTCTCAAGGGAGCATGCTTAAAAACATACTACATACAACATATGTAGAGACCTACACCCTTGTGTATAAGCATGCTCGTCTTTCAAAGCTAACCATCCTTGTTTCCGTGCTGGAGAAGGAAGGAGATTCTCTAGCACAGGGCTAGGCAAACTTGGCTCTTTTAGGACTCGTGGACTTCAACTCCCAGAATTCCTGAGCCAGCCACGCTGAGGGGAAAGGGAGAGGTTTCCAAGCTGAAACATGCTGGCTCAGGAATTCTGGGAGGTGAAGTCCACGAGTCATGAGAGGGCCATAGTTCCCCCATGCTGGCTCAGGAATTCTGGGAGTTGAAGTCCACAGGTTATGAGGGGGCCATAGTTCCCCCTTGCTGGCTGAGGAATTCTGGGAGTTGAAGTCCACGAGTCATGAGGGGGCCATAGTTCCCCCATGCTGGCTCAGGAATTCTGGGAGTTGAAGTCCATGAGTCATGAAGGGGCCATAGTTCCCCCATGCTGGCTCAGGAATTCTGGGAGTTGAAGTCCATGAGTCATGAAGGGGCCATAGTTCCCCCATGCTGGCTCAGGAATTCTGGGAGTTGAAGTCCACCAGTCATGAGCGGGCCATAGTTCCCCCATGCTGGCTCAGGAATTCTGGGAGTTGAAGTCCATGAGTCATGAAGGGGCCATAGTTCCCCCATGCTGGCTCAGGAATTCTGGGAGTTGAAGTCCATGAGTCATGAAGGGGCCATAGTTCCCCCATGCTGGCTCAGGAATTCTGGGAGTTGAAGTCCACAAGTTATGAGGGGGCCATAGTTCCCCCATGCTGGCTCAGGAATTCTGGGAGTTGAAGTCCACAAGTTATGAGGGGGCCATAGTTCCCCCATGCTGGCTGAGGAATTCTAGGAGTTGAAGTCCACGAGTCATAAAGGGGGCCATAGTTCCCCCATGCTGGCTGAGGAATTCTGGGAGTTGAAGTCCGCCAGTCATGACGTGGCCATAGTTTTCCCCGTGCTGGCTCAGGAATTCTGGGAGTTGAAGTCCACGAGTCATGAAGGGGCCATAGCTCCCCCATGCTGGCTGAGGAATTCTGGGAGTTGAAATCCACGAGTCATGAAGGGGCTAAGGTTGCCTATCCCTGCCTAGCCTGATGGGAACCCGTTTTACTGATAAAAAAGAATATTTGTAGCCCAGGCTGGAGAAGCTGGCTGGGGAATTATGGGAGTTGAAGTCCACACGTCGTCGGGTTGTCGAGCTTGAGATATACCGATTCAGAGAATTTTTTTTTAAAAAAAGCTGTTTGTGTGTTGTCTCTGTTGACCTGCAAAGTGAATTTGTGTGGGAATATAGGAAATTCCTCACCTTATGACTGCAACGGAGCCCCACAATTCTGTTGCTAAGCGAGACATTTGTTAATTGAGTTTTGCCCCATTTGACGACTTGTCTCGCCACCATTGTTAAGTGGATCGCTGTGGTTGGCAACACGGTTGTTAAATGAATCCACCTTCCCCCCTTGACTTTACTGGTCAGGAGGTCACAAAAGGAGATCACTTGACACACCCCCCCGGGGGACGCTGTGACCGTCATAAATACGAGCCAGTTGCCAAGCGCCCGAATTTTGATCACGTGAGCACGGGGATGCTGCGACGGTCGTAAGTGTGAAAAACGGTCGCAAGGCGCTTCTTTCAGCAGCGTGGTAACTTTGAAAGGTCACTAAACGAAATGTTTTAAGTCAGGGACTATCTGTACTCAGGTAAACCTTTTTCCGATTCCATTCCGCCATCCCTGTCCGCGGTGCCCCAGTGATGGACTTCAGCAACCTTCGTCCCCAGCCGCACGGTTTTGGTCTTTGTAGTCCAAGCCAGGTAGCAATTTGGCCTCTGCTTTGCTGCTCCCTGGACTTCCTCAGGGCTGGAGAGCTGACCTGCGCGCTGTCCATCATCCCCGGCTTTCCTGCAAGGAAAAACAGGAACCGCTGACACATCGGTGCTTCCTGCACCCTGCAACCCCACCCTGCACAAATATTTTTCCTAGATTTCCTAAACTTTCTTCCGGAAATGGCTCGGGGTGCATTCCATGCAGGCAGCAGAGCTGGGTTTTTTTTCACCTCCATTTCTATCGTTTGCAACATTTCCCCGAAACACAGGCAGTCCTCGACTTACGACAGTTCATTTAGCGGCCGTCCCAAGTTACAGCAGCGCTGCAAAAAACAAGACTGATGACCGTTTTTCACACTTAACGGCCGTCGCAGGCCTCCCCGTGGTCACGTGGTCAAAATTCAGACGCTTGGCCACTGACTGATTCTTAATGACGGTTGCGTGATCCCCTTTTGCGACCTCGGGACGAGCAAAGTCAAGAGAGAAGCCAGATTCAGTTAGCAACGGGCAGGTTTCCATTGTGGTCGTAAGTCAAGGAGTGCCTGTTTGTGAACCAGATCACCTGTTCTTCCTTGGAAAATCTCAGTTTGTGTGTTTTGTGTGGGTGTGTTTTTGCGTGGGTGTAAAATCCATTTCTCATGTAAGAGGGGGACGTAGCAAGAAGTTTGAAAGAAAAAAAAAATCTGGAGCAGGTTACGCCTAGGGCAGGGGCAGGCAACCTTGGCTCTTTTATGACTCGTGGACTTCAACTCCCAGAATTCCTGAGCAACTGGTTCAGGAATTCTGGGAGTTGAAGTCCACGAGTCATAAAAGAGCCAAGGTTGCCTAGCCCTGCCCTAGGGTGAAGAAAATCCCTCTAAATATGCTCAGAGGCAGCTCCAGGTTGAAGCTTAGAATCAGCTGAATGGGCTCGTATGCCAGGGGTGCCCAGTCCTTGGGCTGTGGCCCACTAAACCAGGCCGTGGAAGCGACACGTGAGCGAGCGCAGGCACGCAGCTCCACTCGCACGGCATCATTTTTGCGACGTGCGTGCCTGCGTGCGTGTGCCCACCGCGTGTGCAAATGGAGCTGCGTGCACGCTCATCTGCCACACGCACGTAAACGTTCCCTCCCCCTCACTCCCTGCCGGACAGCTTGGGGGAACGCTGTTCTATGCAGCCCTTTCCCATTTCACAGATGGGCAAACTGAGGCCAGACACCTGGGTCTCCCCTTCAGGCTGATCCCTGCTGCCTTTAAGGGGGTCTCGGTTCTCAGGTCCCCCAAACTACTTTCTCCCTCGGCTTCCTTGACCACCACCACCACCCTGGGGTCCACCCCATCTCTCTCTCTCTCTCTCTCTCCCCGCCCCCTTAGTAACCCTTCTCTCTTCCCTCCGGCTTCCGCAGCACCGCCTCCCGCCCCCCCCCGCCGGCGTCTCCCCCATTCAGATCATCCCTCAGTCCGTCTGTACCCCGCCCGCCGATGCCAAGAAAATGCCACCCCCCACTCTGCCCAAGCCACGTAAACCAAGTTAGTAGCGCCCAAATCGGCTTGCGCCCCCCCCCCTTGCTCTTGCCCGCCTTGGCATGGGTCGATCCGGTGAGAGCATGGCATGGGTGAGGTTCCGGTTTCGTCCCGGCACTTCCCGGGTTTTCCAGCCAGGATGGTGAACCAGGCTTAGTTGCAAAAGTCGCCCGGTGGTTTCAACGGAGGCTTAAGCAGCCCTGGCAGAGCTTAGAGGGGTGGGGAGACGTTGGCGCGATCCAGGCGCCCCTCAGTCGAAGCTGGGTGGCCTCCAACTGCCACGGCCTGCTTAACGGGTGCCGTGCAACAACGGGGGTGTGTGTATCCTTGCATGCTTGTGTGGCGCTCCTGGCTGGTGCGGTGGCTTTGTGCCCTGCATGGCTGTTGCATGAACTGAGACCCCCACCCCACCCCCCACAATCAGGTCGGATTGAGACTTCCTAACTTTGTGGCAGAGCCCTGAGGATGGATGGGAGGGGGTCTGGCCAGGGCTGGCTCCTTGGGCCTGCTTTGCCCACCCTGTGCTCATTAAATCTCCCCCCCTCTGTTTTTCTTTCTCACCTGCTCAGCCGTTCTTTAATCATCAATAATTGCTAATCCAATCCTAACTTTCCCTTACTCTCTTTCCCTCTTTTTGGGGGGCTGAAAAAAATCCTTCCTTCCTTCTTTCTCTGTCTCTTTCCTTCTTTCCTCTCTTCCTTCCTTCCTCCCCCTTCTTCCCTCCCTCCCTCCCTCCCTCCCTCCCTCCCTCCC
>NW_028148431.1:0-37206 GCF_947247035.1 Vipera ursinii | reverse complement strand
AATCGCAAAGCAGGTGTGTTTCTTGGAGCAGGACGGGGTTAGGCTTCAGCTGGAAAGTTCAGCCAGCTTTTTCTAGCAGACTTCCTAACCCTTCCCAATTAGGGAAAGATGATTGAGCTGAGGGTGGTAGGAGCAGAGCCCACAAAGAAGGCTCCTGGAATAGACCAGGACTTTTCAACCTTTTCACCCTTTGTACCAATTTTAGGATAGGGCAACGTCCAAGTAGCACCAGTCACTTAGCAAGGGGTCAAAAACTTGGATGACCAAAAAAAAAAAAAAAAGGAAAAAAGTGATGAAGTACAGGTAGTCCTCAACTTACAACAGTTCGCTTAGTGGCTGTTTGAAGTTACAATGGCCCTGAAAAAGTGCCCCCCCCAAGCCACAGCCGAGCAAGACACCTGCCTGCCCACCCGGCGGCGCTCTTCCTCCTGTCCGAGGTTTTCATGGTTGTCAGCATTTCTGTTGAGGATTGGCAGCGGGGGGTGGGGTGGGGGGTGTTTGGTTTTTATTTCCCCCCCCCTCGTCTGCTGGGTGGTTGCAGCAGGTTTTGGTCACTTCACATGACCCTGGGACACTGTGACCATCATAAATAGGAATCCGTTGCCAAGCATCTGAATGTAAATCACAAGACCCTGGAGATCCTGCAACGTTCCAGCTGATCGGCGCTTCTTCTGGGTTCAGCGCCGAGCTCCAGCTGGATCCTGGCGCTGATCCTGGTGCTTCTACTGAGCCCCGACAGGCCTGCAGCTCCAGCCGTCTCTCGCTCAGGCTTGTGCGGTGCTGCCACCGGTTCAGCTCATTCCCCTCCCCCGCTACCACTTTTCTAGGATGGCCGCGTACCACCTGCCAGGTGCCGATGTACCACAGGTGGTACCCGTACCACTGGTTGAAAAGCCCTGGAATAGACAACATCACCACCAGCTGGATCTGTAGCTGGCTGGCAAACCCTACTCCACGAGTAGTCCACAGTGGCACCACATCCACACAGAGAGAAGGAAGCAGTGGGGTCCCACAAGGCTCCGTCTTAGGCCCAGTAAACTCTTCAAGGTCTTCATCAATGACTTAGACGAGGGAATTGAAGGGGAACTCATCCGATTTGCAGATGACACCAAGCTGGCAGGAGTAGCTGACACCCCAGAAGACAAACTCAGGATCCAAAAAGATCTTGACCAACTGGAACAATGGGCCCTACCCAACAAAATGAGTTTCAGTGTGGAGAAAAGCAAAGTTTTACACTTAGGCAGGAAAAACCCAAGGTTTAAGTATGGATTAGGCGAGACTGGGCTTAAAATCAGCCACTGTGAGAGGGACCTCGGAGTCCTAGTGGACGATCCCTTAACCGTGAGCCAGCCGTGTGCAGCAGCGGCCAAAAAAGCCAACACAATCCTGGGTTGCATAAAGCAGAGGCGTAGAATCAAGATCACGCGAAGTATTAGTGCCGCTTTATAAAAACCCTAGTGTAGGCCACACCTGGAATACTCCAGCCAATTTTGGTCACCGCGTGACAAAAAAGATGTTGAGAGTTTGGAAAAAAACTCAGAGAAGAGCAACTAAGACGATCCAAGGAGACTGGAAACTAAAAGATAGGAAGAACGGCTGCAGGATTTGGGCTCGGCCAGTCTAAAGAAAAGAAGAAATAAGGTGTCGGGGGGGGGGGACATGACAGCAGTCTTCCAGTATTTGAGGGGCTGCCACAAAGAAGAGGAGAGGGGTGTGTGTGTCAAACTATTCTCCAAAGCACCAGAGGGAAACAACGGTTGGAAACTGATCAAAGAGAGAAGCAAAGGACAATAATAATAATAACAATAATAAGTTGGAAGGGACCTTGGAGGTCATCTAGTCCAACCCCCTGCTCAGGCAGGAAACCCTATACCATTTCAGACAAATGGCTGTCCACTCTCTTCTTAAAAACTTCCAGTGTTGGAGCAGTCGCCGCTTCTGGAGGTGAACCAGTGGAACTGCTTGCCACCAGAAATCGCGGGCGCTCCATCCCTGGAGGCTTTTTAAGAAGAGGCTGGACAGTCACTTGTCTGAGATGGACTCTAGGGCAGGGGTAGGCAACCTCGGCTCTCTTATGACGTGTGGACTTCAACTCCCAGAATTCCTGAGCCAGCATAAAAGAGCCAAGGTTGCCTACCCCTGGGATAGGCTCTCCTGCTTAAACAGGGGGCTGGACTAGATGGCCTCCAAGGTCTATTCTTAGGTCCTCCTCCTCCTCCTCCTCCTCCTCCTCCTCCCTCCCATCCTCCTGCTCTTTTTTTCCACTCCTGCTCCTCCCTCCCATCCTTCTTTTCCCCCCCATCCTTCCCATCCTCCTCCTTCCCATCCTCCTCCTCCTCCCCATCCTCCTCTTCCTCCTCCTCCGTAGCGTCTGGATGCAGGTGCCGATCAACGCATCAGGGACTCGTGCAGAGAAGCCACAAGCTCCCCCCCTCCTTCCTCTTCCCCCCTCCCGTGTCAGATGCACAAGAACGACGGGCCCATCGAGGCACGGGGTGGTGGTGCTGGGGGGGGGGAAATTCCCGGTTTTTTTGCTGTCCTTCCCGCAAAGCAGCCTCGGGGATCTTCAGGGATCTCTCTGCACCAGAAGAAGCTTTTCCCACCCCCGCATCTCTCCCCCCCCCTCCGCCCATGGGTACCGGGAGGCAGCTTTGCCGGCATTTGGGGGACGATTCCCCTCCCCACACACACACCGGGGGTGGGTGTTTCTTCCCCTCCGGCGGCAATCCCGACCAGCCGGTGCCTTTGAAGCCGGGCCGGACGGCGGAGTGACGGCCGCCGCGGCTCCTTCACCCGCTAATATCCTTTCCGGGGGGGTGGGGGGGGTGGGGGGGAGAGCCACGTCCGCCCCTTCCCCATCTGGAGACCGCCTCTTCGAGGAAGGCCCGGCTGGAAAGGCTTCACGTCCAACATCTGCCAGATACACACACGCACACACACACACGCGCACACACACACCCCGGGGTGAGGATGGGGGCGGCTCGGCCGAGAGTGGGACGGGACGGTGTGTGTGTGTGTGTGGGGGGCGTGTGTCACCCTCCTGGAATGAGGAGATGAGTCAGCTGGCAAAGCCGAAGGCTGCACGGAGGAAGGAGGAAAAGGCTCGTGCCGAATTCATTCGGGGTGGGGGCTCCCCCCCACCCACCCCCGAAGTTGTTGGGGCTCCCAGCACTGGAGGTTTTTAGGAAGAGAGTGGCCCGTGTCTGAAATGGAATGAATGAATGAATGAATGAATGAATGAATGAATGAATGAATGAATGAATGAACCTTGATTGTCAAAGTACCACCATCAGGGCTTTTTTCGTCATAGAACGCTCAGAACGGAGTTCCGGCACCTTTTTTGGATGGAACCTTGTAGGGTAGGCAAGGCGGGTTGTATGACGTGTGTGAGTTCCGGCACCTTTTTCTTTTACAAAAAAAGCAATCTATCTATCTATCTATCTATCTATCTATCTATCTATCTATCTGTCTGTCTGTCTGTCTGTCTGTCTGTCTGTCTGTCTGTCTGTCTGTCTTTCTGTCTTTCTGTCTTTCTGTCTGTCTGTCTGTCTGTCTGTCTGTCTGTCTGTCTATCTATCTATCTATCTATCTATCTATCTATCTATCTATCTATCTATCTATCTATCTATCTATCTATCTATCTATCCAGGGCTTTTTTTCTCATAGAAAGCTCAGAACGGAGTTCCAGCACTTTTTTTGGATGGAACCTTGTAGGGTAGGGCAAGGCGGGTTGTATGACGTGTGTGAGTTCCGGCACCTTTTTCTTTTACAAAAAAAGCACTGACCACCATGTATACCTTGAGATTGGCTGAGCCTCCCTTCGTGCCCCCACCCCCACCCCAACTCACAGTGACAACAAACCCTCCATCTTATTACACCCTGTGAGCTAATTGCACAACGCACCGGCCTCGCAAGTCAATCATGCATAAAGTTTATAAAAATTATTTCCCGTTCAAAAGCCTTAACAGCCCACGGATAAAAGCTGTTCTTCAGCCTGTTGGTACATCTGGCTATACTCCTGTATCTCCTACCGGACGGTAGGAGAGTAAAGAGATACCGTCCAGGGCGTGAGTCGTCCCTGAGGATTTTCCTCACTCTTGCAAGGCAGTGGGCCCTGGCGAGGTCATCCAGTGGTGTCAGGGGACAGCCCACAAGGTCTTGTGCTGTGCTCACCACCCTCTAATGCTTTCCTATCCGCGGCTGTCAGACCAGCATACCAAACCACAATACCGTACAAGAGGACGCTCTCTATCGTAGACCGGTAAAAGAGGGTCATTAGCCGTTGTTCTGCCCTGTTCTTCCGCAAGACCCTAAGAAAGTGAAGCCTCTGTTGGGCCTTTCTAGCCACCTGAGTTGTGTTAACTTTACGGGTCAGATCTTCACAGAGGTAGACTCCCAGAAATTTAAAGGAGGAAACTCTCTCCATACAGTCCTCGCCGATGTAAAGTGGGGCAGGTTCCTCCTTTTTTCTCCGGAAGCCTAACACCATCTCTTTCGTCTTGCCGATGTTTAGGTGCAAGTTGTTGTTACTACACCATATGGATAGTTTTTGTACCTCCACCCTGTATGCTGTCTCATCCCCACCTGTAATAAGACCCACCACAGTCGTATCATCTGCGAACTTAATTATCGCAGTAGATGGGTCGGATGATACAGAGTCATATGTGTACAAAGAGTACAGGTAGGGGCTAAGCACGCAGCCCTGTGGCGAGCCAGTGCAAAGCTTCGGGGGGGGGGGGTGGTGGTGGACAAAGCAGGCCCGACCCTCACTGTTTGTAACCGGTCCCTGAGAAAGTCTTGAATCCAATCGCAGATGGCGGGGGAGAATTTCAAGTCAGTCGGCTTCTCGATGAGAGTGCAGAGAAGAGCAAGTAAGATGATCCAAGGCCTGGAGACTAAAACATAGTAGAGAACATACTAGCTAGTCTAGAGAAAAAGAAGAAACGAGGGACATGTTAGCAGCGTTCCAGTATCTGAGGGGCTGCCACAAAGAAGACGTGTGTGTGTGTGTGTGTGTGTGTGTGTGTGTGTGTGTGTGTGACATTATTCAACAAAGCACCAGAGGGAAGGACGGGGAAACAATGGCTGGAAACTGATCAAAGAGAGAAGCAACCTGGAATTAAGGAGAAACTTCCTGACAGTGAGGACAATCAACCAGTGGAACAGCTTTGCCTCCAGAAATTGTGGGCACTCCGTCCCTGGAGATTTTTAAGAAGAAACTAGACATTCACCTGTCTGAGATGGTATGGGTTCTCCTGCTTGAGCAGGGGGCTGGACTAGAAGACCTCCAAGATCCCTTCCAGCTCTATTCTGATGGGTTGAACCCTGTTATTCTGTTGAAAGGCCCAGATTTAATGGGGAGGGGGACTCCGACAGCAAATCCATTGCCTTCCTCCGCCCCAAGCAGCTTGAGAAAGGTAAACACGTGGAGGCATTTCAGTGCAGCTTGCCGATGCACAATTAAGCTGGATTTACTTAGCAACCGTATGATTACCTTAACAAGCACGGCAAAAAAAAAGGGGAGATAAAATTGGTTGTGGTCACGTGGTGCTTCAGCGAACAACCACTTGGCTTAGCAGTAGGAAGCGCTGTCCCAATTTCGGTCATAAGTCAAGGTAAAGGTAAAGGTTCCCCCGCACACGCGTGCTAGTCGTTTCCGATTCTAGGGGCCGGTGCTCATCTCCGTTTCAAAGCCGAAGAGCCAGCGCTTGTCCGAGGACGTCTCCGCGGTCATGTGGCCGCTGTGACTAGACGCCAAAGGCGCACGGAACGCCGTTACCTTCCCACCGGAGTGGTCCCTATTTTTCTACTTGCGTTTTTACGTGCTTTCGAACTGCTAGGTTGGCAGAAGCTGGGACAAGTAACAGGCGCTCACTCTGTTACGCGGCACTCGGGATTCGACCCGCCAAACTGCCGACCTTCTGATCGACAAGCTCAGCATCCTAACTCACTGAGCCACCACTCGAGGACTACCTGATTTGATCCCTGATTCTTGGGAATAAGCCCTCTTGAACCCAGCGGCTTTACAGTTCAGCAGGAGGGGGTGGGGGGCACCGTAAACATTGGAGAGGTGGAGAGACCCCCCCTTCTCCTCCTCCTCCCCCCTCCCACTTCTTTCCTTGCTTTCTAAAAGCTCTGGCTGCCTTCACACAACTCTCCAGATTCCGCAAACCGGGAGCTGGCGAGGCAATCCGGAGGAATTGCACGCTGGGTGAGCCAAGACCTGAAGTCATCGTAAGGCGGTTTGCACGCTTGCATAACGTGGTCGCCACACCTCTGTTGCGCGTGGCTAAGCTGGGTTTAGGGGTTCAGCAGCTGCAACATTCAAACCTCTTTACTACCGTGGCCTGGAAAGTTATGCAAGGGCTTGTCCTGTGATCTGCTGCCAGCGGTCGTTTTTTTTTGCAGCAGAGGATTAATCGGGCTTTTAATTAACGTATGGCGCCTCTGGGGAGTCCTCCCGCAATAAAAGCAAACAGGAAGTTGGAATGCAGTTGTTAACAATAATCAGTTTTTTCCTTTCGTACCTAGGAGGAGAAATTCCAGAGACGAGCAGGAGGTTTTCCCCACTTCGGTTTTTCTCACTTCCCTTTTCACTAAGGTCACGCGTGGGGGGGGGAGACCGTCTGTCCCCCCTACAAGCAGAGACCCCCTTGGCCGATGTGTCCGTGGAGCCTGCATTTTGAGGAGCACTCTACCTGTCGGCACCGAGTCTCAGAGTTGGCCTGCTTCCCTTTAAGCCCCTAAACAAGTGGGATGTTTTAGTGGTGGGAGAAAGGGATTCTCCACCACCTCCCAGAGGGCATCTGGGCATGTGCAGAACAAGGCCTTACATGTGCAGAGCAAGGCCTTACAGAGCCTTGGTGGAGCAGTGGGCTAATGCCTCCTTAAGTAACACCAGCTGCCTGCAATTAGTGCAGGTTCGCGTCCCACCAGGCTCAAGGTTGACTCAGCCTTCCATCCTTCCGAGGTAGGTAAAATGAGGACCCAGATTGTTGTGGGCAATAAGCTGACTTTGTAATAATGCCGCTTGGGGGTGTGTGTGTGAAAGCCCTAACAAGCAGGCATATCCATAGAATGAAGGCTACTGCTAAGCTTGTAAGCCGCCCTGAGTCTTCGGAGAAGGGCGGGATATAAATGGAATTAAAATAAAAAAATAAAAATATGTCTGCTGGCCCCCTTGGCCTGTCCCACCCTTCGCTCCCCACCTTTGTCTGCCTGGGGGGGCGCAGAGGGGGGGGAGGCAGGCCCCATCTCTCCCACCAGTCTGAATCTGTCTTAAGGCGGATGAGTCAAAGGCAAGTGGCCGCTGGGCTACCTCAGATCATCAAGGGATCTCTGGAGGACGGGATCCAACCAGGGTCCATAACAGCCCAGGTGGCGCAGTGGTTAGAATGCAATTTCAATGCAATTTTTTTTTATTGTTGTATCTTTGGGGTTTTATAATTGTAGCATATTAATTGTTGTAAAATCGGGCAATTATTTAATTTCCTTTTAATATTTGTAACTTTGTATTTTATTCTTGCCCTGTGAACCGCCCTGAGTCCTCAGGGAGAAGGGCAGTATAGAAATATTATTAAATAAAAATAAATAAATAAATAAATAAATAAATAAATAAATCAGAATAGAACTGGAAGGGACCTTGGAGGTCTTCTAGTCCAACCCCACACTCAAGCAGGAGATCCTCTACCATCTCAGACAAATGGCTGTCCAGTCTCTTCTTAAAAGCCTCCAGTGATGGAGCACCCATAACGTCTGGTGGCAAGCAGTTCCACTAGTGCAAGGGTAGGCAACCTCGGCTCTTTTATGACTCATGGACTTCAACTCCCAGAATTCCTGACTCAGCATAAGCTGACTCAGGAATTCTGGGAGTTGAAGTCCATGAGTCATAAAAGAGCCGAGGTTGCCTACCCTTGCACTAGTTAGTTGTCCTCACTGTTAGGAGGTTTCTCCTTAATTCCAGGTTGCTTCTCTCCTTGATTAGTTTCCAACCATTCTTTCCTGTCTTGCCTTTTGGTGCTTTGGAAAATTAATTGACCCCCCCTCCTCTTGAAGGCAACCCCTCAAATACTGGAATACAGCTGTCATGTCCCGTCCCCCCCACCAGTCCTTCTTTTCTCTAGACTGGCCACACCCAAATCCAGCAACCGTTCCTTATATGTTTTAGCCTCTAGTCCCCTGATCATCTTTGTTGCCCTTCTCTGCACTCTTTCTAGAGTCTCAACCTCTTTTTTTGTAATGTGGTGGCCAAACCTAGATGCCGTATTCCAGGTGTGGCCTTACCAAGGCCTTGTAAAGCGGCACTAGTAACGTCACCTGATTTTGATTCTATGTCTCCGTTTATGCAACCCAGGATTGTATTGGTTTTTTGGCTGCTGCAGCACAGGCCTGGCTCACGTTTAAGGGATCGTCCACTAGGATTTTTTGTATTGCAAAAAATCTATTGCAGGCTAACTCACTGCTCACTGCCAGGAGTTCGATCCTGATTAGGTTGCCTTCCATCCTTCCCAGGTCGGTAAAATCAGGGCCCAGATTGTTGGGGGCAAAGATGCTGATGCTGTAAACCGCTTAGCGAAATGAGGACCCCAGATTGAAGTCTTAGTACCGCTTTATAAAGGCTTAGTAAGGCCACACCTGGATCCAGGTGCATCCAGTTTTGGTCACATTACAAAAAAAGACGTTCAGACTTTGGAAAAAGTGCAGAGAAGAGCAACCTGCCTCCAGAGGTGGTGAATGTTCCAACACTGGAGGTTTTTAAGAAGAGACTGCACAGCCATTTGCCTGAAATGGTATAAGGTTTTCTGCCTGAGCAGGGGGTTGGACTAGATCACCTCCAAGGTCCCTTCCAGCAACTACTTCTTCTTCTTCTTCTTCTTCTTCTTCTTCTTCTTCTTCTTCTTCTTCTTCTTCTTCTTCTTCTTCTTCTTCTTCTTCTTCTTCTTCTTCTTCTTCTTATGATTCTTCTTCTTCTTCTTCTTCTTATTCTTCTTATTCTTATTATTCTTATTATTATTCTTATTCTTCTTCTTATTATTATTATTATTATTCTTTTTATTATTATTCTTTTTATTATTATTATTATTATTATTATTATTATTATTATTATTATTATTATTATTATTATTATTATTATTATCTAGGATGATTAAAGGCCTGGAGACAAAAACATACGAAGAACGGTTGCAGGATTTGGGTATGGCCAGTCTAGAGAAAAAAGGGGGGACATGATAGCAGCATTCCCAGTATTTGAGGGGCTGCCCCAAAGAAGAGGGGGGTCAATTTATTTTCCAAACAAGAAGCAACAAATGGAAACTGATCAAGGAGAGGAGCAACCTAGAACTAAGGAGAAACTTCCTGACAGTGAGGACAATTAACCAGTGGAACAACCTGCCTCCAGAGGTGGTGAATGCTCCAACACTGGAAGTTTTTAAGAAGAGACTGGACAGCCATTTGCCTGAAATGGTAGAGGGTTTCCTGCCTGAGCAGGGGGTTGGACTAGATGACCTCCAAGCTCTATTCTGATTCTGATGGGGCTCAAGGTTCATTTGGTCCTCCATTCTTCCCTGGTCAGTAAAATGGGGATCCAGATTGCTGGGGGCTCATATGCCGCCTCTGTAAACCTCTTAGAGAGGGCTGCGAAGCGGGATATAAGTCCAAGCGCTAAGGGCTATTGCTATAAGGTGGGGTTAAAAGTCCTTAGCAATGCTCCAGGGTGCTTCGCACACCTAGCTGAGCCCTGGCACCACCAAAGAAAACCCCTTGGCACAGACCCGGCGGTGTGCAAAGTTGAAAGTCCAGTTTTGCCAGTTCTTGGGGAGGCCTGCGTTCGAAGCCGCAACTTCCTGATTAGCAAGCAGCCGTACAAGAGGTGCCGAGGACGTGAACCGACTCAGAGTCGGGTGGTAGTGACGGCCTGTCACCCTCCTGCATACACACCTCCACAGGGCACCCTTGCCTGGCTTCGGCTCTTTACAATAACCATTTGTTCCTTGGAAAAGATGCCGAACCTCATGATTTTTCCCAAGGAAACACGGCAGCTCCTGGAAGAGATTGCAGCAATCCAGCCCTTCCCAAGCACGTTTCCCCGCACAGCTTGTAGGCCTCAAAGCCCCTGTCCTTTTATCCCTGGCGTTCCTAGGTTTGACCTGGCCTGCCGTGGCTACGTCACAATCTGCATTGATTGATCAGTCCCATTCCCGTGGCCCAGGCGAGGGATGCGTACAGCAATACACATCCACATCAAATAGTAATTTAGCATTATAACCAAGGACAAGCGCTGCAGAGGCCGGTAAGCAAAGGGGCTGCCGGGCCCCCAATTATTGTCATTGATGTAACTCCCCTACCCCCCTTTTCCCCTTCTCAGGAGTTGCCATTCACTTCTGGGGTGAGAAGGAAAACCCGTGCACATCCCAAGTGCCATTTTTACAATGCAACATGAAAATATATCGTGCTTGCAGAGAAGAGCAACAAAGATGATTAGGGGACTGGAGGCTAAAACATAGGAAGACCGGTTGCTGGAATTGGGCATGTCTAGTTTAATGAAGAGAAGGACTGGGACATGATAGCAGTGTTCCACTATTTAAGGGGCTGCCAGAAAGTTGTGTGTGTGTGTGTGTGTGTGTGTGTTTTCACCTCTTCTCCAAAGCAGCAGAGGGCAGGACAAGAAGCAACAGATGGAAACTAATCAAGGAGAGAAGCAACATGGAATTTAGGAAGAATTTCCCAACAGTGAGAACAATTAACCGGTGGAACAGCCTGCCTCCAGAAGTTGTGGGTGCTGCAACCCTGGAAGTTTTTAAGAAGAGACTGGACAATCCTTTTTATAATATAAAGTCTTCCTACTTGAGCAGGGGGTTGGACTAGAAGACCTCCAAGGTCCCTTCCAACTTCTTCTTCTTCTTCTTCTTCTTCTTCTTCTTCTTCTTCTTCTTCTTCTTCTTCTTCTTCTTCTTCTTCTTCTTCTTATTATTATTATTATTATTATTATTATTATTATTATTATTATTATTATTATTATTATTATTATTATTATTATTATTATTATTATTATTATTATCTCCAGGGTCCCTTCCAACTCTTGTTATTCTGTTACTCTGCACTGTCAGGAAAGGCATGTGGATCCATTAGAGAAGGCACAGTAGCTCCAAAATGCCTCTTTTTATCCCCCACCCCTCCCCGCAAGCCGCCTCTGAAAAAAAAAACACATTTTGGGGAGTTGTGTGTGTGTGTGTGGTGGTGGGGGGCTTTCTCCCGCCCAGCCTCCATTCCCTGGAACTGCTCCGGCTGCGCTGCCCCTTCCCCCACCCGAGAGGGCAGAATCCTGAGATGCAGCCGAATCAGAGAAGGCAATCTACAACAGAACGGGCCGAAGGGATGCCAGAGGTCATCCAGCTCAGCCCCGGCGATTGGCGACCGAACCGAGTGAGCAAAGCCTTCGCTTTGTTCGCCACGCTCTTGCTGGCTTGGAAGGTGTGGGTGGGAGAGAGGGGGGGGCGGTGTTTATTTATTTATTTTATTTTATTATATTTTTATACCGCCCTTCTCCCGAAGGACTCAGGGCGGTGTACAGGGCAATAAATATAAAAAAGCGGAATACAAAAGTTTTAAAAAAAGCGATTAAATATTTAGCCCAGTTTAAAACAGTATTAAAACATATTAAAACCCCGACCCTAACCCATGAAAAAAAGGGACGCGGTGGCTCAGTGGGTTAGGACGCTGACCTTGTCGATCAGAAGGTCGGCAGTTTGGCGGGTCGAATCCCGAGTGCCGCGTAGCAGAGTTGAGCGCCTGTTACATGTCCCAGCTTCTGCCAACCTAGCAGTTCGAAAGCACATAAAAATGCAAGTAGAAAAATAGGGACCACTCCGGTGGGAAGGTAACAGCGTTCCGTGTGCCTTTGGCGTCTAGTCATGCCGGCCACATGACCACGGAGACGTCCTCGGACAAGCACCGGCTCTTCGGCTTTGAAACGGAGATGAGCACCGGCCCCTAGAGTCGGAAACGACTAGCACACATGTGCGGGGGAACCTTTACCTTTTTTACCTAACCCATGACATCGCCAGGGCTCGTTGCCTTGGAAGAGTGAGGAAGATTCTCAGGGACGACTCACACCCTGGACGGTATCTCTTTACTCTCCTCCCATCCGGTAGGAGATATAGGAGTATAGCCAGACGTACCAACAGGCTGAAAAATAGCTTTTCTCCGTGGGCTGTTAGGCTTTTAAATGGGACATAAACCTTATGCAGGAATTGACTTGGGAGGCCGGTGTGTGGTGTAGTGGGTTCACATGGTGTGGTGGGATGGAGGGTTTGTGGTCACTGTGTGTTGGGGGGAGAGAGAGCATGGGGGGCGGGGAGGCTCAGCTAATCTCAATGTACACATGTTGTACTTGACAAGAAAGGTTTATTTAAGGTTTAAGGTTTATTAAATTTTGATACTGCCCTTCTCCCGAAAGGACTCAGGGCGGTGAACAGGGCATACCATAAAACTACAAAAACACCAAACTTGAAAAAAGAATTAAAATTATTGCCCACAGTAAAAAAAAAACCAATAGAAAATGTATCTAAATATTAAAACCCTAAGTCAGCGTTTCCCAAACTTAGGAACTTGAAGATGCGTGGACTTCAACTCCCAGAATTCCCCAGCCAGCAGAGCTGGCTGGGGAATTCTGGGAGTTGAAGTCCACGCATCTTCAAGTTCCTAAGGTTGGAAACGCTGCCCTAAGGAACTTATTACCAGACCAGGTTTCAGGCTGCCAATCCTCCAGACTCTCCCTAAACCTTCCCCGCCAGTCCGTTCTCCAGCCCCCCCATCTCCCCACGCCGGGCTACATTTGCGGGGTCGCAAATGGGCCGAGAGGGAACCCAGGCGGGGGGGGGAAGGGGCGTCCCGGGACAGCCCCCCCTCCCCCGTTCCTCCCAGCCCTTCCCGGAGCCTCCGCCCGGGCGAAACCCGACACCCGCCGGCCAGCGGTGGGACGGAGGAGGGGCCTGCCCACCCCCAGCCCCCCCCCCCCACCCCCGTCGCCTCTCGGCTGGCAGCGGAGCCTGCCCCGCGGAGCCCGAAACGCGCAGAGCTGCCCTCTCCGGCTCTTGCGCTGCCCTGGATAGGATCGCGGGCAGAAGAGCGCGCGAGGAGGGGGGAGATCGGAGCCGAGCAGCGCGGAATCTCTTTCCCTCCCCCACCCCCCCCTAAAAAACCCAAAAACCTCGCCTGGTTTCGCCCGAAGGATCGCGGGGAGCCCCAGGCTGGAAGATGCCCGGGCGCCGAGCCGGCTTGGATCCGCGCAGCGACGGCGGAGGCGACGGCGGCTGGACGACGGGACCGGCTCCCCCGGGGGGGCCGTCTGAAGGAGGCGCCTTCCACCACACCCCCCCCCTCCCGCGTCATGACGACCCCCGCCTGGGCGTGAGTCTGCCCGGCGCGCCTGGCGGGAAGCGATCCTGAGCGCTCGGGGGATCGCCCGGCCGGAGGGCGCGCCTCGGAGGAGCCGCCGGTGGGAAGAAGGTAAGTAAGGGGGGCGATCTTGCTCCTGGGAAGGGGGGGGAGCAAGCGGCGGTGGTCGAGGCCGTCTGGGAAGGGGAGGGTCCCGACCTGGGGTGATGGGCTAGCTAGGGCTAAGGGCAGGGGGTTTTAATCGGTTTTTAATGATCGTTTGAAATTCGGGCGTTAGATTTCATCGCTTTTTTAAAACTTTGGTATTCTGTTTTTTTTTTTTTTGATATTGAGTGCCCTGTACACCGCCCTGAGTCCTTCGGGAGAAGGGCGGTATAAAAATATAATAAATAAATAAATAAATTAAATAAATTAAATAAATTAAATAAATAAATAAATAAATAAATAAATAAATAAATAAATAAATAAATAAATAAATAAATAAATAAACAGCCCCTCTACGCACCGGGCACATCTGGAGCCGGTGCGCTGGGCCCGCCGTTTGCCCGGTGGTCCAAGTTGTGCGGGAAAAGAGTCTCTCTCTCTCTCTCTCTCTCTCTCTCTCTCTCTCTCACACAACACACACACAATTCTGCACGGACCCCCATCTCCCCTCCCCAAAAGGCATTTCCAGGAGGTGGTGGTGGCTGCGCTCACACGAGGTGCGGATTGCGGGTCCTTTCAAAGAGGGCGGCTAAAGCTCCGGGGTCCGCCTTTGCCTTCGGGCGGATCGCGGCGTTGGTGCGGGGGTAGGGGTGGGTGGGGGTGGGTGGGTGGAAGCAGCAAGCCTGGGACCGGGGTGACCCGATCCACCGGGTCGTTGTCTGAATGCAACCTGCGAGTCGCTCCAACCTGGGTGTGTGGAGGGCGGGCGGGTGTGTGTGTGTGTGTCCCTTCTGGGACGGATTGGGGGGGTGCATCTTTCCAAGGGGGATTCCCTCCCTGGGCGCGGAGTCCCAGCTTGGCGGAAGACCAAACGGGGTTCGGAAACGTGGCGGAGGGGGCCGCGCCTCCCGACCCCCCCCCCCAGCTGCCTCCGCCGCGCAAATAAAGTTTTGCGGATCTCACGTGGTTTCCCTCCCTCCCTCCCCACTCGGCTTCTTCTTCCCTTTCCTCGAAAATTGTGGCAGTGCTGGTGGGACTGTGTGTGTGTGTGTGTGTGGAGGGGGGGGGGGAAAGGCAGACCAGCACAGCCCCTTTGGATGGGGAGGGGGCCCGCGCGGTTGGTCTCCTCCTGAGAAAGGGGAGCAGATCGCTGCTGCTGCGCTGCCAAACAAGCCAACTTGGATCTCCGGGTTTTTCCCTGCTGTCCAGACGCGGCTGGAAAAAAAAAAGAGAGAAACATCTGTGTCGAGCAAAGATCCCTGCCGCAAATTCTCCCAGATTTCAATTAATTAACTAATGAACTAGAAGCCCGGATTCCCGATATGCGCGACCAGAGGAGACTTGCCAGAAGAGCGGGGATGACGTTGCCCGCATATTTTAGCAAGATGAAACACACGTGCACGCGAAACCGCAGGCGTAAAGTAGGCAGCGTTGGGTTAGTTTTTTTTTTGGGGTGTTGTTGTTGTTATTGTTGTTGGTGGTGGTGTTGTTAAAGGGTTTCGGGGGCCCGAGGATAGATGTGCTTGGAGCTCAGAATTCGCCTCCCGAAATTACGAGAACCCGGTCGCTATCAATCCGAATGGAGCTGGAGGGGACCTTGGAGGTCTTCTAGTCCAGCCCCCTGCCCAAGCAGGAGACCCTTACAGAATTACAGAGCTGGAGGGGACCTTGGGGGTCTTCTAGTCTAACCTCCTACCATTTCAGAATAATAATAATAATAATTAATAATAATAATAATAATAATAATAATAATAATAATAATAATAATAATAATAGTAGTAGTAGTAGTAGTAGTAGTAGTACGTGGCAGTGCCTGGAGACAGCAGAATAGGCGAGAAAGAACTGGAGAAGATCACAAAATACAAAGACCTACAAATAGAAATAGAAATACTGTGGCAAAGGCAAGCAAGGGTAGTACCAATAGTAATAGGCGCCTTGGGTGCAATCCAAAACAACTGGAGCACCACTTGGACACCATCATCGGCATTGACAAATTCGCCGTTAGTCAATTGCAAAAGGCGGCCTTACTAGGAACTGCTTCCATCCTGCGAGGAGATCTGTAATACCATCCAACATCCACATCTGCCTATCCTAGTCCTTGGTAAGGACTCGATAGGTAGAGAAAAATGCCAAATCCAGTCTGAACATCTGGCTGACTGTGCGATGATCAGTAACCAACAACAACAATAATGCAAGGGACCTTGGAGGTCATCTAGTCCAGCCCACTGCTCAAGCAGGAGGCCCTATATCATTTCAGACTGGTGGCTGTCCAGTCTATGTTTAAACATCTCCAGTCATGGAGCACCCACAACTTCTGGAGGAAGCCGTTCCACTGGTTAATTGTCCTCACTGTCAGGAAGTTTCTCCCTTAATTCCAGGTTGCTTCTCTCCTTCATTAGTTTCCATCCGTTGTTTCTTGTCCTTCCCTCTGGCGCTTTGGTGAATAACATGACCCACCCCCCTCTTCTTTGTGGCAGCCCCTCAAATACTGGAATGCTGCTATCATGTCTCCCCTATTTCTTGTCTTTAGACTAGCTAAACCCAATTTCTATGTTTTAGTCTCCAGGCCTTATAATTGTCTTAGTTGCTCTTCTCTGCACATTCCCCCCCCCCCAAAGTCTCAATATCTTTTTTTGGAATGTGGTGACCAAAACACTGGATGCAGCATGCCAGGTGTGGCCTGACTAAGGATTTAACCATTTTTATTTATCAAATTGATAAACTAAATTTTCTGGAGTTTGTTTTCCTTCCGTTTCTCTGGAATGATGCATTTCCCCTCCCCTTAAAGGCTACTTACTGCTGGCTATTTACAAAGAAAGGGGTTACGATTACAAAAGGAAAAAGCAAATATTTTGCTTTTGCAAATCCCTTTTCTTTAAACAGTGTCTGTTGGACCGTGGTCATTCTTTGGAACTTGCAATTCCCGTAGCCGGGCTGGGATTTGAAGGCCTTTGAGTTCAGTGTATAAGTGGTCCGCGGTGCCTAAATTCGCTTAAACAGACCAATAAGTGTCTCAGGAATTAAAATCACAATCACAACGTGTCTGTAGCAGAACACAAACGGAGCAGTTTTGTCCCCATTTCACGACTTTCCTTGCCGCATTCGTTAAGCGAATCACTGCAGGTGTTCAGTTAGCAACCCGGCCGTGAAGCCGATCTGGTTTCCCCATGGACCTTGCTTGTCAGGAGGTCGCAAACGGGGATCGCGCGACTCCTGGGGACACGGCGACTGCCGTAAATAGGCGCCCGCTCTCAAGCACGTGAACGTAAATCGCGCGACTGCTGCAAGGGGACACGGGAGTGTGAAAAATGGTCATAAGTGGCTTTTTCCAGTGCTGTCGTAACTTGGAACGGTCAATAAATAGATTGTTGTAAGCTGAGGGCTGCCTGTAATATGTTTCTGCAGTAGCTTCCCCCCCCTCCCCCATCTATGCTGCATAAAGTAGGGGAGTGTTTCTCAACTTTAAGACCTCTGGACTTCAAATCCCAGAATTCCCTAGCCAGCCTGGCTGGCTGGGGAATTCTGGGAGTTGAAGTCCACAGGTCTTAAAGTTGCTGAGGTTGAGAGACCCCAGGTGTGAAGGGGACTTAAGGCAGACAGGATTTTTATTTTTATTTTTTTATTTTTAATCCCATTTATATCCCGCCCTTCTCCGAAGACTCAGGGCGGCTTACAAGCTTAGCAATAGCCTTCATTCTATGTCTATGCCTGCTTATTAGGGCTTTCCCCCCCCAGCGGCATTTTTACAAAGTCAGCTTATTGCCCCCAACAATCTGGGTCCTCATTTTACCTACCTGGGAAGGATGGAAGGCTGAGTCAACCTTGAGCCTGGTGGGACTCGAACCTGCACTAACTGCAGGCAGCTGGTGTTACTTAAGGAGGCCTTAGCCCACTGCTCCACCAAGGAGAGAAAGATTCAGCACCTCTCCTGTTGCCATTCACCTTGGGCCGGCCCAGGTGAGCCTGAGCTGCAGGTGGGACCTGTGGGATCCAATGGTTGGCAGAGGGAGGTCAGGATTCCCTTGCCCGAAATGTACACCCAGTCCCTTCCCCCCACCCCAAAGAATGAAGTCTGCCAAGGAGGCTTTTGGATCTGCTTTGCAGCTCAGCTCCAGGGTTTGAAAAACAAAGCTATTAACCGTGTTTGAGGCTTTTGTCTCCGAGGGACAAAATAGTTTGGCTGGTTTGGTGAATCGGAAGATTATTCTGCCTTTCAAGTTTCCCCCTTCCCCTCTCTCTCTCTCTCTCTCTCTCTCTCTCTCTCTCTCTCTCTCTTTCTCGTTCTTTCTGTTTCTCTTTCTCTCTTTCATTCTTTCTCTCCCTTTCTCTCTTTCATTATTTTTCTTTCTCTCTCTCTCTCTCTTTCTCTTTCTCTCCCACCCTCTCTCTCTCCTTCTCTCTTTCTCGTTCTTTCTGTTTCTCTCTTTCTCTTTCTCTCCCTCTCTCTCTTTCATTCTCTCTCCCTTTCTCTCTCTCCTCTCTTTCTCTCATTCTTTTTCTTTCTTTCTCTCTTTCTCTTTCTCTCCCACCCTCTCTCTTTCTCTCCTCTCTTTCATTCCTTTTCTCTCTTTCTCTCTTTCTCTCTTTCCTCTCTCTTTGTCTCTCTCTGTCTTACTCTTTCTCTTTCCTCTGTCTTTCATTCCTTTTCTCTCTTTCTCGCTCCTCTCTCTTTCATTCTCGCTCTTTCTCTCTCTCCTCTCTCTCTTTCTCTCTCTCTCTCTCTCCTCTCTCTCTCTCTCTCTCTGTTTCCCTCTCTGATGGATGGGGTTTGGCTGTAAATATCACCAACTGCTCGTTCCTTCTCGGTGGCTGTTGGGCGCTGCTGGTATGTGTCTGTGTATCATATAAACTTTTACTGCATTACAGTTCAAAGTGTCTTGCAAAAAGTTGGCGGTTTCTTTGGCATGCCAAAAGCTTTGCTCAAAAAAAAAGGGGTGTGTGTGTGTGTCTGTTTTGCACACCGTTGTTCCCACCAAGGACCTGGATGCGCATTATCCTCCTGCATCGGGCAGTTCTGAACTGCAAGGAGGACCAGGGGGAAATGAAATAAGGGGAAGAGCAGGCATCTGGATGAATGTCACCGATCCAATCCTGCTGGCTTAGCCTCAGCTGAGGTCTGGAGGTCTGTCTGGATCGATCTCTGCCCCACAAGAGGATAACAAAGGGATAACAGAATAAGACAAGAGTTGGAAGGGACTTGGCAGTCCCCTAATCCAGGGCTTTTCAACCTTTTCACCCACTGTACCACTGTTAACGAATTTGTTGTGCAGAGGTCTCCTTGTGCTACCAAAGAGTTGCACAGACAAGGAAGGGTACTGAGAGCAGTAAAAGTCACACTGAGTTGTAAAAGCAAAAAAGTAGTTTACTTTGAGGGGGGTGTAAAAAACAAAAATGCACAGTCAAAAATAAACAGTCCAAGTCATACACAATAGCAACAGTCCAAGGAGTAATCCAAACTACAAAGTCTTCTTACCAGTCCAGAGGTCAATACACAGTTCAGGTTTACAACAGTAGTAAACCAACAGCAGAGCAAAAACAGTAATAGTAGATATCAGTGAATTCAGAGAGAGAGAGAAGCTACGTTCCTAGCTTCCTCTTATGGCCATGAGAACACTTACACACCCATTGGCCAATTAACTTCTTAAAGTCATAGCATTATGGTTAATATATTTTCAACCCAACATTGTAGGCTAACACCATATGCCTAACAACCACTTTTAGGATATGGCAACATCCGAGTACTACCAGTCGCCTAGCAAGGTGTTAAAAACGTGATGACCAAAAGAAGGAAAAAAGTGATGAAGTACAGGTAGTCCTCGACTTACAACAGTTCGCTTAGTGACTGTTCGAAGTTACAATGGCACTGAAAAAAGCGCCCCCCCCAAGCCACAGCCGAGGAAGACACCTGCCCGCCCGCCCGGTGGCGCTCTTCCTCCTGTCCGAGGTTTTCATTGTTGTGAGCATTTCTGTTGAGGATTGGCAGCAGGGGGGGTGTTTGGTTTTTATCCCCCCCCCCTGCTGGGTGGTTGCAGCAGGTTTTGGTCACTTCACATGACCCTGGGAGACTGTGACCGTCATAAATATGAATCGGTTGCCAAGCATCTGAATGTAAATCACAAGACCCTGGAGATGCTGCAACGTTCCAGCTGATTGGCGCTTCTTCTGGGCTCAGAAGTGTCAGGATCAGTGCCAAGCTCCAGTTGGAGCCTGGCACTGATCCTGGCGCTTCTGCTGAGCCCTGACAGCCCTGCAGCTCCAGCTGTCTCTCGCTCAGGCTTGTGCGGTGCTGCCACCGGTTCAGCTCATTCCCCTCCCCCGCTACCACTTTTCTAGGATGGTCGCGTACCACCTGCCAGGTGCTGATGTACCACAGGTGGTACCCGTACCACTGGTGGAAAAGCCTTGTTCTAGTCCAACCCAGAAACCCTTTTACAATGCCAGACAAATTGGCTGTCCAGTCTCTTCTTAAAAACTTCCAGGGTTGGAGCATTCACAGCTTCTGGAGGCAGGTTGTTCCACTGGTTAATTGTTCTAACTGTCAGGAAGTTTCTCCTTAGTTCCAGGTTGCTTCTTTCCTTGGTTAGTTTCCATCCGTTGCTTCTTCTCCTGCCCTCAGCTGCTTTGAAGAATAGCTTGACTCCCACTTCTTTGGGGCAGCCCCTGAGATACTGGAACCCTGCTATCATGTGCCCCCTCGTCCTTCTCTTCATTAAACTAGACACCCCCAATTCCAGCAACTGTTCTTTATATGTTTTGGCCTCCAGTCCCCTGATCATCTTTGTTGCTCTTCTCTGCACTCTTTCTAGAGCCTCAACATCTTTTTTACATCGTGGTGACCAAAACCGGATGCCGTATTCCAAGTGTGGCCTTACCAAGGCCTTGTAAAGTGGTATTAACCCTCCACGTGGTCTCGATTCTGTCCCTCTGTTGATGCAGCCAAGCATTTTACCAGTTTGAAGCAGGATTCTGGAAGAGAGGAACCAGAGAGGCAGGCGGTTCTTTGGGTTTGAGAATCAACCAACCCACAATTGTGGTTCGTCCTGCAAATTTTTGACTCCAACCCGTTGGGCCAGCAGCAGGGGATTGAGGGAGTTGTAGTCCAAAACCCAGCCCTGTCATTGAGGTTCAGAGGAGGGCTTGGGGTCCCCAATTTGGGTCTGAGCCTGGGGCCGAAGCCGATGAAGAAGAGCAGGAATGATGGTTTTGTTTCCTTTTATTGAAGCACTTCGGCAAAAGGGGTCCCGGCCAGCAAAATGCCAGGATCCAGAACAAAGGATTAAGAAAATGGACGGCGGGGCGAGGCGGGATATACAGCAGTGGCCAAAATTGTGAACACCTTTTGGGAAAAGCGTACAGTAGGAATGCCACCTTTGGTTAAGTTTCCACCTATTTTTCTTCTAATTTCTTTACAACTGTAGCCTTGTTCACTTAATAATACTATTTTGCATCGCTTTCTGGGCAACCGGTCAACTCTTTGCACCATGACTTTAATTTTATTACGTTTTACAACCTCACTAAATGGAAGAACACACACACAAAAAAACCCCAACCAACGATCCCAGAACTCACTGACAAATCTCCTGCTCTCAGCTTCAGTACAGGAGATCAATAACTGAATCCAACTGGGATCTGATTGGCTCCTTGCCAAAAGAAGATGACACCTGATTGGCTTTCTAAACACTCATGCTCATTGGCTACAATCAGATGAAGGAAAGCTACCGGATATCAACTTTAAGCAAGGTGTGCTTCCTTTTTCTGGTGATTTGGCTATCACTTTTCACAGAATAAAAGGGACGCGGTGGTTCAGTGGGTTAGGACGCTGAGCTTGTCGATGCATCTTCACCGCAGGGACTAAAAAGTTCAATCAATCAATTCCAACTTTGCGAGATCTTTCCCCCCCCCCCGCCACGAGAACTTAAAATCGAACCTTTTTTTTTCTTTTTTTGCACACGGCGGCGGAAGCCTAAAGCGAAAAGGTTTTATAAAACCCAGCTGAAGGCCTAGGACTGGGGCGACGGCATGCGTGCCCACAGAGAGGGCTCTGCGTGCCCCTTGTGGCACCCGTGCCATAGGTTCACCACCACGGGTATAGGGTCTCCTGCTTGAGCAGTGGGTTGGACTAGAAGACCTCCACGGTCCCTTCCAACTCTGTTATTCTGTATTCCCTATTCTAAGGGTATGCCATATAGCCCATCAGCCCTCTCCAGAGTCATGAGAAGGTTGGGACATGGGCCTGGCTGTGAATTAGCATGCCAAAGGAACACAGTGCCAAGGAAGCCGGATGGAGCCTATTATGAAAATGGGGGGAAATGGGCTCCCCTCCTGGTTTTGCATAGTTCTGGCTTTCCCCCTGGCGCACCAGTAGCAAAGCCCTCTGTGGGGGAATCTCAGATGAATTACCCTGGGCCTCTGAATGTGCCCCTGGGCCTCTTTTGCAGAGCTGGAGATGCTGCGCCAAAGATGACGTTTTGCAAGGCAATGACATTAAATCTCACAGAATAACAAGAGTTGGAAGGGACCTTGGAGGTCTTCCAGTCCAACGCCCTGCTCAAGCAGGGGACGCTAGACCATTACAGAGAAGTGGCTGTCCAGTCTCTTCTTAAAAGTCTCCAGTGATGGAGCACCCACAACCTCTGGTGGCAAGCTGTTCCACTGGTTAATTGTCCTTAATTTCTCCTTAATTCCAGGTTGCTTTTCTCCTTGATTAGTTTCCATCCGTTGTTTCTTCTCTTGTCTTCTGGTGCTTTAGAAAATTAGTTGACCCCCCCTCTTCTTTGTGGTAGCCCCTCAATGCTGGAACACTGCTATTATCATGTCTCCCCTAATCCTCCTTTTCATTAAACTAGACATACCCATGGGCTCCAAGATCACCACAGACGGGGATGGCAGCCAAGAAATTAAAAGACGCTCCTGGGGAGGAAAGCCATGGCAAATCTAGACAGCACACTAAAAAGCAGAGACGTCACCCTGCCGACAAAAGTGCATATAGTCAAGGCTATGGTCTTCCCAGTTGCAATGTATGGCAGTGAAAGTTGGACCATAAGAAAGGCTGAGCTCCAAAGAATTGAGGCCTTTGAACTCTGGTGCTGGAGAAGACTCCTGCGAGTCCCTTGGACTGCAAGGCGATCAAACCGGTCAGTCCTAGAGGAGATCCACCCTGACTGCTCTTTAGAAGGCCAGATCCTGAAGCTAAAACTCAAATACTTTGGCCACCTAATGAGAAGGAAGGACTCACTGGAGAAGAGCCTAATGCTGGGAAAGATTGAGGGCAAGAGAAGAACAGAGAATGATGTGGCTGGATAGAGTCACCGAAGCAGTAGGCATGAGCTTAAATGGACTCCAGAAGATGGTAGAGGACAGGAAGGCCTGGAGGAACGTTGTCCATGGGGTCGCGATGGGTCGGACATGGCTTCGCAGCTAACAACAACAGACATACCCAATCCCTGCAACTGTTCTTCACTGTGGTTTAGCCTTCAGCTCCCTGATCACTCTTCTCTGCCCTTTCCAGAGTCTCAACATCTTTTCTGTAATGTGGTGACCAAAATTGGTTGCAGGTATTTCTAAGTGTGTGTTTCCTGATCTTTCTGGAGATTCATCACTGCAAAAGAAGCCTCATGATGTTGGCCAGGCCCAGGGGTGCAACTGGCTGAGCCCTCCGCTGGGGTCTCCAAGGCTGTGGGGTCTTGAAATTGGTTCCCCCCAGCTTTGAGACAGAGACTTTCTTAGGGCATGTTTGAGTAATAGAATGACAGAGCTGAAAGCAACCATGGAGGTCATTCTAGTCTACCTCCCTGCTCAAAGAGTAGAATGGAATGGAATAAATACTACCGGTACTACTACTACTACTACTACTACTAATAATAATAATAATAATAAAAGTTGGAAGGGACCTTGGAGGTCATATAGTCCAACCCCCTGCTCAGGCAGGAAACCCTGTACCATTCCAGACAAATGGCTGTCAAGTCTCCTCTTAAAGATTTCCAGTGTTGGAGCATTCACCACCTCTCGAGGCAGGTGGTTCCACTGGTTAGTTGTTCTAACTTTACTTTTTTCACCACTGAATTTCATTTTGTTAGATAGCGCCCAGTGTTCGAGTCTGTCCAGATCCTCCTGTATCTTAAGCCTATCTTCTGGAGTATTGGCTATTCCTGCCAGCTTGGTGTCGTCTGCAAATTTGATGTTCCCCATCTATCCCCTCATCCAAATCGTTGATGAAGATGTTGAAGAGCACTGGGCCCAGAACAGAGCCCTGGGGCACCCCACTACACACTTCCTTCCATGTAGATGCGGTTCCATTGAGGACCACACGCTGAGTACGGCCTGTCAGCCAGCTACAAATAGAATAGAATGGAATGGAATAGAATAGAATAGAATAGAATGGGACCTTGGAGGTAATCTAGTCCAGCCCCCTACTCAAGCAGGAGAACCTATACCCTCTTAGACAAGTGACTGTCTAGCCTCTTCTTAAAAATCTCCAGTGATGGAGCACCCCCGACTTCTGGTGGCGAGCTGTTCCATTGGTTAATTGTCCTCCCTGTCAGGAAGTTTCTCCTTAATTCCAGGTTTGCTTCTCTCTTTGATCTGTTTCCAACCGTTGTTTCTCGTCCTTCCCTCTGGTGCTTTGGTGAACAACGTGAACCCCTCCTCTTCTTTGTGGCAGCCGCTCAGATACCTGAATGCTGCTATCATGTCCCCCCCCCCCTATTTCTTCTTTTCTCCAGGCTAGCCAAACCCAAGTCCCGCAGCCGTTCTTCGTATGTTTTAGTCTCCAGTCTCCTTTGATCATCTTAGTTGCTCTTCTCTGCACTTTTTCTAAACTCTCAACATCTTTTTTGTGATATGGTGACCAAAATTGGCTGCAGTATTCCAGGTGTGGCCTCACTAGGGTTTTATAAAGTGATACAAATACTTCGTGTGATCTTGATTCTACGCCTCTGTTTATGCAACCCAGGATTGTGTTGGCTTTTTTGGCTGCTGCTGCACACAGCTGGCTCCTGGTTAAGGGATCTAAATAAAGTACATTAATTGGAGAGGGATGCCGGTGTGAATGGTTTCTTCTGCTTCCTTCCCAGGAAATCCTTCAACGCCTGGATTGCTCAGCCCGTGCACTCGCTCGTCTCCCCAAAAGTGCAATTCTGCACCTCGACCCAGGTAAGGTGGTGGAGGTGGTGGAGAGCGGCTGCAAGGGGATCCTAAGAGGGCGATGCGGGCTGGAAAACCTGGGCTGATTTGGAGGCAGGGGTCAGGAAGGGCGTTGACACCGACCCCCCCAAGAGATGATGATGATGATGTTGTGTAAGCTTGGTTGTTAACGGACATCCAGCCTTTCCGATATCTCGCACACCTGTTTGGCTTTTTGGCTTATCAATGGAAGCTGAGAGGAAAGTTGTACCTTTGACAGGAGCATTTTTCTAGGAGTGAAAAAAAGAAATTCTCTTTCTCTCTCTCTCTCTCTCTCTCTCTCTCTCTCTCTCTCTCTCTCTCTCTCTCTCTCTCTAACTATCTGTCTGTCTATCTATCTATCTATCTATCTATCTATCTATCTATCTATCTATCTATCTATCTATCTATCTATCTATCTATCTATCTATCACCTACCGGTATCTATCTATCTATCTATCTATCTATCTATCTATCTATCTATCTATCTATCTATCTATCTATCTATCTATCTATCTATCTTCTATCTGTCTATCTATCTATCATTTCTCTCTCTCTGTCCCACGTCTGTCTGTATCTGTCTGTCTCTGTCTCCAATCATCTGCCTTGTCTGTCTCTCTAATCTGTCATTTATTTATCAAATTCAGAAACCACCCACCTCCCTCACAGTGTACTAATGTTAAAAACATAAAAAACTTAACATAAAAGTTTAAAGCAGAGGCAAGGGGATTAAAATCCCACGCTAAACGTTGGGCAGCCTGCATGTGACCGTGATGTGAAAGAGGGCACCAGGTTGGAGAAGGCAGTGGGGCTGGGGGTGTCGCACCCCTGTCCTTTCCCTTCCTTGCCAGATGTGGCGGGCCCTGACCTCCTGAGAGGCAACAACTGGCATTCCAAATTAAAATGGAATCACGGAAGGAGCTAATTCAAACAAGCAGGGACAAAGGAATTTCATTTATGCATGAAGAGGAACCCATGGCCGCCAGGGTATTGTTTGGGGAAACTGAGGGTGTGTGTGTGTGTGTGTGAAGCAGCAGGCAAGTGCTGTGGGGCTCAAAACAATTTTGTGTGTGTGTGTGTGTGTGTGTGGGAACAGGGATGGGTTGCAAAGTTACAAAAAGGAGCCTCTGGGTCTTTTGCTGCCATAATGGTCTAAAGCAGGCACCGTTTATCCCTTACGGTGGACACGCGATAAAGCGAGGAAATAATGGGGTAGGATCCAGATCTTAATACAGAAGATTCTCAAAGTGAACACAAAGATAAAGACTCTTCTTTTGGGTCTAATGGAAAAAAAGACTTGGGAATGTATTTTGGGGAACTCTGATGTTACATACGTGGACGGCAGCAAGATTACTTCGAATCCCACCACGGCTGCAAAATTTGATGGAGTTAGCAGAGATGGCTAAATTGACTGCTTTGATTCGTGGGGGGAAAAAAAATACCATTACTTTTGTTTCTACTTGGAAACCACTTCTGGAGCTTGTGCTTCAGGTGGAACAAAAAAATAAAAATGAAACTTTGATTTTGGGTTTTAGCGATTTATCGATAGGTTTGTTGGCTAGTTCATACTATTATGGAAAAGTAAAAAGTTGAGCTTTGACGCCGTTATTTTATTCTACTGCACTGAAGGGAGATGGAAGTTAACGTCTTTTCTTTCTTTTTCCTCCTCTACTTCCTACATTTCCCCTCCCCTTTTCCTTCCCCTATTTTCCTACTGTTTCCTATGTTCGTATTTTGTATCATGGATTAATAAAGAAAGAAAATGTGAAAGGGAGAGAGAAATAAACAGCCCCGCGGATGTTGTCCATCCAAGGAAGGATTCCAGTGAAAATAGCATAACTGCCAGTCCTTGACTTACAAAGTTAGGACAGACCTCGAAAAAGCCAATTACCTCCTGGATTCAAAGTACTGATGGTTGGGTCCCCACCATGGTGATGTGACCAAGTTTGGGGGTTTATGTCCATTCCCTGAGTCACATGATAGACGAGGTTTCGATCGAAAACCAATTTCCTTTTGGTTTCAGGCAGAAAACGTGCCGTAGCGAACAATGGTTTTGCTCAGTGACCACAGTGTCCGTTTAAAGGACGTCACCCAAAATGCTCGTAAGATCAGCCACTGTCATGTGGTGACCCACATAATGACCATCATGATTTATGACCGTAGCTTGTGGCTCAATTAAGGTCGTAAGGCGAGGACTACATGTACTGTATTTAACAGGTGGGACTATGCGGGACTCTCCGTGTTCTTTGTTTGAGGACGCTGATTGCACAGTGAAGCCACGGGGCCACGCTCAACGGAGGGCTCTTTCCAAAGAAGAGAGCAGAATGTAATGTAATAGAAGAGAAGAGAGAATAGGACGCTGAGCTTGTCGATCAGAAGGTCGGCAGTTTGGCGGGTCGAATCCCGAGTGCCGCGTAGCAGAGTGAGCGCCTGTTACTCGTCCCAGCTTCTGACAACCTAGCAGTTCGAAAGCACGTAAAAATGCAAGTAGAAAAATAGGGACCACTCCGGTGGGAAGGTAACAGCGCTCCGTGCGCCTTTGGCGTCCAGTCATGCTGGCCACATGACCACGGAGATGTCCTCGGACAAGCGCTGGCTCTTCGGCTTTGAAACAGAGATGAGCACCGGCCCCTAGAGTCGGAAACAACTAGCACGCACGTGCGGGGGAATCTTTACCTTTACGTTTTTAAGAATAGAATAGAATAGAATAGAATAGAATAGCATAAGGAATAGAATAATAGAGAATAGAATAGTAGAATAGAATAGCATAAAGAATAGAATAGAACAGAGAATAATAATAGAATAGAATAGAATAGAATAGAATAGAATAGAATAGAATAGAATAGAATAGCATGGAGCCGGAAGGGACCTTGGAGGTCTTCTAGTCCAGCCCCCTGTTCAAGCAGGAGAACCTATACCATTTGAGACATCCATTGTTTCTTGTCTTGCCTTCTGGTACTTCGGAGAATAAGTTGACCCCCTCCTCTTCTTTGGGGCAGCCCCCCAGATACTGGAACGCTGCTATCCTGTCACCCCTATTTCTTCTTTTCTCTAGACTAGCCAGACCCAGGTCCCGCAGCCGTTCTTCGTATGTTTTGGTCTCTGGGTCTTATAATCATCCTAGTTGCTCTTCTCTGCACTTTTTCCAAAGTCTCAACATCTTTTTTTGTAACCTGGTGACCAAAACTGGACACGGAATTCCAGGTGTGGCCTCACTAACGTTTTACAAAGTGGTCCTAATGCTTCTGCTCTTGCACACACACACACACACACACACACACACCTTCAAGACAGTCACCCTCAGGAAAAGGGTGGGCTCTCCAACCTCCCCACCCCCAGCCCAGTTCAAACTGTACTGGTGTCCTAGCCCAGACCAGTGTCTGTTTTTCAATGGGAGGCCAAGCAGAGATGTTGAGATTGTGAGAAAATAAACGGCACTCTGTCGTCTGTGGTAGACTGCCACTGATCATGAACGTTCTAGGCACCTTAGGGTGATGGCATGGCCTTTTCTTTCATGGCTTAGGAAAATGTTTGCATAGTGAGCCATGTCTGTGGAGATTCTCTGTCATCCAGGTCACGGATGTCCCCAAAGGTGCTTTTTTTTCAGGAGACAATTGGACTTTCTTGCTTTTCTTGGAAGACGTTTCGCTTCTCATCCATGAAGCTTTTTCAGCTCTGATTGGATGGTGGGGAAGGGAAGGATTGATACTCCTTGCAGACAGCCGGTCATTTGCCTTCTTTTGGAGAGTCGTTGAGGCCCCTTGGAGGTTTGTCTGCGTCCTCGGGGTCACTTGAGTGGTGCAAATGGGTGTGGAGCCTTTTATTTATTATTTTTTTTATTAAAGAGTTTTACAAAAACAAAATTTTACAATATATCCCCAAATCCCTCCCACCCCAAACCCGCTCACTTCCCCCCCCCACTTCCCAGAGCTAAATACAGGATTATAGTTACAATAATCATATTCTAAATAAAAATTATGCATAATATACAATTAACCAAATTCATAATGTGCTTTAACTCCCCTTTAACATAACTACAAACAAAGTACCAATAACAATATCCCACTAAAATCTACTCATAAGCTAAGTGGAACTTTTTAGTCCCATATTTGTTCTGAATATAATTTATCCATCTCCTCCAAACTGAAATATATCTTTCCTGTGAATGATCTTTCAAATAAGCAGAAATCTTAGACATTTCTGCAAGATTCGAAACTTTAAACACCCATTCTTCTACAGTGGGCAAACTATCCTTCTTCCAATATTGTCCCACCAGTAACCGTGCTGCTGTTATCATGTTCAACATCAAGTTAGTTTCTTTAACATCACAATCTACAACAATACCCAATAAAAAGCCTTTTATTTGAAGACGTTTCGCTTCTCCTCCAAGAAGCTTCTTCAGCTCCCCACTGGATGGTGGGGAAGGGAAGGATTTACACTCCTTGCAGTCATCTGCTCATTAGTATTCTCTCTGAGAGTCGTTGAGACCACCTGGAGGCTTACCCATGTCCTTGGGGTCAGCTGAGTGGCCCAAAGGGGTGTGTGGAGCCTCCTTGGAACTGCCAAAAGGAATGTGTTGTGGACTGGAGATGGATGATGTCTCGTATCCCTCCCCCTCTGTTGAGGGAGGGCTGTTCAGACGGCCTCTTTGTCCCCTCTTTCAAACCTGCGGTCCTCTCTGTCCACATTTTGGGGTCAAGGAGGCCATCAAGGTCAAAACTGAACAACTCTCTCTCAACAGATGGGGAGGGACATGAGACATCATCCATCTCCAGTCTACAATGCAGTCCTTTCGGCAGCTCCCAGAAGGCTCCACGCCCATTTGCACCCCTCTGGTGACCCTGAGGACACAGAGATAAGCCTCCAGGTGGCCTCAACGACTCTCTAAAAGGATGCAAATGACCAGCTGTCTGCAAGGAGTATAAATCTGTCCACTCCCCACCATCCAGTCAGAGCTGAAGAAGCTTCTGGGATGAGAAGAGAAACGTCTTCAAGGTAAAACAAGAAAGTCCAGTTGCCTCCTGAAAAAACAAAGCACCTTTGGGATGTCTTTGAGTCAGTTTTTGAACCCTGGATATTGCCTGGGTAAGTCCCTGTAGTTTCCTTGGCAAGGTTTTTCAGAAGTGGCTTGCCATTGCCTCCTTCCTAGGGCTGAGAGTGGCCGGCCCAAGATCTCCCCCGGCTGGCTTTATGCCTAAGGCAGGACTCCAACTAAGATCTCCTGGGATCACTTGACTCCCGGCATACCGCAACCGTCGTAAATGTCAGCCAGTTGCCAAAGGTCTGAATGTACATCATGGGGCACCACGGGGAGGCTGCAACGGTCGTAAGGGGGGAAAAACGGTCGTAAGTCACTTTTTTCAGTCCCGTTGTAACTTTGAACGGTTACTAAATGAATGGCTGTTAACTCGAGGACTGCATGCATAACGGGCCTGAGGTTCAAATTAACATACTCTCATTAAGGAGCTGGACACATTTTGCTAAGCCACAAAGAAGCCACAATTGGCTCCATTCTCACAACCTGCTCAGCCCGGACCAGCTCCTTAAACATCAAGCTATCCTATCATGGCTTAGCAGCTGGCGCAAACCGGACTTTGCTGCAAATGAGGGTTTCTGTGTCCCCCTGCGGTCTTGGCTTGGCCCCCTTTGGCCTGGGGGGGGAGGCGTTTGCCAGGGGGCAGCTGACTCTGGGACATCCTGGTGCCGGCCACCTCCTCCTGCCCAAATATCAGGTGATGATGCACTGCCAAGGCTGGGCTGGGGGTGTGGGGGGGGCTCCTAGTGGAAAACATCTGGAAGCAGCCGTTCCTCATTTGTTGAACAGATGTTTGAAACCTTTCAAGGATCCTGTTTTGTTTGCTGCTTTATTGCTGTGAAACCAGCCGTATTTAAAGCAGGCCTGGGTGTGATTGGTGCTGGGGGGGTGTGTGCATGAAAAGGGTGTGCATGTGGGGGCACGGGGGGGGGGCTGGCAGAAGCAGGAAGAGGCAGGCGGGGAGGGAGGGGCTGCGAGCAGATTCAGCCACAAGAGTGAGGCGTCCTTTTTTGAGAGAGGTGAGGAGCAGAATAATAGGAATAGAATAAAACGCAGAATAGAACAGAATAGAATGGAACGCAGAATAGAACTAAATTATATTCTATTCTTTTTCTCTTCTCTTATTTTGTTCTGTAATTCTATTTTATTCTGTAATTCTATTCTATTCTATTCTATTCTATTCTAATTATTCTGTTCTGTAATTCTATTTTATTCTGTAATTCTATTCTATTCTAATTATTCTGTTCTGTAATTCTATTTTATTCTGTTATTCTATTCTATTCTATTCTATTCTATTCTATTCTATTCTATTCTATTCTATTCTATTCTATTCTATTCTATTCTATTCCATTTCATTCCATTTTCTATTCTGTTCTATTCTATTCTATTCTATTCTATTCTATTCTATTCTATTCTATTCTATTCTATTCTATTCTATTCTATTCTATTCTATACAAGCTGAAACTAAGGAGAAACTTCCTGACAGAATAATTAACCAGTGGAACCACCTGCCTCCAGAAGCTGTGGATGCTCCAACACTGGAAGTTTTTAAGAAGAGACTGGACAGCCATTTGTCTGAAGTGGTCTGGGGTTTCCTGCCTGAGCAGGGGGTTGTACTGGAAGACCCCCAAAGTCCCTTTCAACTCTGTCCTGGTGCTCCTGTTTGCCTGTGGAAAGTGCTGGGTTCAAGTTTGAGCATTTCCAGGCAGAGCTGGGGAGAACTGGGAGCCACGTTCAGGTTGAGACACGTGGAGCTGGGAGCTCCTTTAGAACAAAGGATGTTTGTAGTCAGGGACGTTTCTGAAAGGCCTCTGAAAGAGGGACCCGTTCCTGCCTCACCTGCACGCCTACCCAGGTGTGTGTGTGTGTGTGTGTGAAAGAAAGAGAAAGAGAGGGATTCAGCAAGTTTGGAGCAGGTGCACGTGAGAATCCAGACCAGATTGCCAGTTCAGAGTTACTTACAACCGTAATTGCCACATGACCATAGTTGAGTTTGGCAGTTACAGTTGTAAGCCATGATGCTTATAAAGTGGATGATCATGTGACCAGGCCCAGTTCTGCAATCTTTTTTTGCAGCAGTCCCAAAGGGAATGTGATGGTCATTAAGCTAACACAGATGTCTTTGGAGCTTCTCCTTCACCCAGGCCACGGTTGTCCCAAAGGGGCTTTTTCCAGGAGGCACCTGGACTTTCTTTGTTTTTCCTTTGAAGGCATTTTGCTTCTAACCCCAGAAGCTTCTTCAGCTCTGACTGGATGGTGGGGAAGGGAAGGATTTATACTCCTTGCAGACCGCTGGTCATTTGCATCCTTTTAGACGGCCGTTGAGGCCACCTGGAGGTTCGCCTGTGTCCTCGGGGTCACCTGAGTGGTGCAAAGGGGTGTAGAGCATCCTTGGAACTGCCGAAAGGACTGTGTTGTTCCAAGGAGGCTCCACACCCATGTGCACCACTCAGGTGACCCCGAGGACACGGACGAACCTCCAGGTGGCCTCAACGGCTCTCCAAAAAGGAAGCAAATGACCAGCTATCTAAAGCAGGGGTGTCAAACTCAATTTCACTGAGTGCCGCATCAGCATTGCGGTTGCCCTGAAGGGGCTGGGTGGGTATGGCCAGGGTGGGCGTGGCCTACTGGGTGGGCGTGGCTAGAGTGGGTGTGGCCTAATGGGTGGGCTTGGCCAGCTCTACATCGTTCGCATCGAGGGTGCCTATGGGGGCCTGGGCAGGATGGGACAGATCTGGGGGTCTCTGGCAAAAGGAGGGTCTCTGGGCCAGGGCCAAGGCAGTGGGGGCCGTTCCCTCACTGTTTCCAGGATGGCTTCGTGGTCCGCATGAAACCACTTCGCGGGCCGGATCCAGCCCCCGGGCCTTGTGTTTGACATGTCTGATCTACAAGGAATATAAATCCTCCCATTCCCCACCATCCGGTCAGACCCGAAGAAGCTCCTTGCAGGTGAAGCGAAACGCCTTCAAGGATAAAACAGTTGCCAGTTGCCTCCTGAAAAAAAAAAAGCCCCTTTGTGACAAGCGAGCGCAGAGATCATTAAGCAAAACCTTTGTTTGCCAAGGGGTGTTCCCCCCCCACCAGATACGGGGAAACCCCATACGCTGCCGAATGCAGGGCTGTGCCTGGAGGCAGCCGGTGAGAATGTCAGATCTGGGAGGTAAGCACCATTCTGGAGGGGCTCCGTCATAACTCTGAACGCCAAGCAATCTGTCCAGGACTCCCGGCCAAGCTCAGAAGGCGCACAAAGGGTCGGAAAGGGGCTAGAGGTTTGCTGCTTGGTTCCCGTGACCCTGGAACGGGATGATGGGTCCTGGAATCCAAGTCTTAAGAAGGGGGAGTGGGAGCCGCTTGCCCTGCTGAGCCTTGAGTACAGATGATATTAGAGGTCGAGGAAGGAAGGGAGGGAGGGAGGAAGGAAGGAAACAAAGAAGGAATCGGGCAGGAGGAAGGAAAGAAGGAAGGAAGGAAAGAAGGAAGGAAGGAAGGAAGGAAGGAAGGAAGGAAGGAAAGAAGGAAGGAAGGAAAGACGGAATCGGGCAGGAGGAAGGAAGGAAGGCAGGCAGGAGGAAGGGAGGGAGGGAAGAAGGAAGGAAGGAAAGAAGGAATCGGGCAGGAGGAAGGAAGGAAGGAAAGAAGGAAGGAAGGAAGGAAGGAAGGAAGGAAAGAAGGAAGGAAGGAAGGAAGGAAGGAAGGAAGGAAGGAAGGAAGGAAGGAAGGAAGGAAGGAAGGAAAGGGCCGGAGGGGGAATTTCGTCCTTAAATTGCAAAAAAAAAAGTCGGAACGCTCGGAAAACCTTGAGGGCCTCATTCATTCAAAAGAGCCTTAAGCTTCCCTTTGTGGGGACTTCGCTTTCAGTGGGCGTTGGAACGCCCCCCCCCAACACACACACACACACACACACACACACACACACACACACACACACACACACCACCTGTCGCGGCTGGGAAGCGGGAATCCCAACGGGCTCCCGGGCGAGAGAATCCATCCGTTCCGGGGGTTTTCTAGTTCCCCAGTTTTGCAAAAATAAATAAATAAATAAATCTCCAGTTTTCTTTCTTTGGATCCGCAGGGTCGTGTTTTCCAGGTCGGCCGGAGAGGCTTCTTCTGGGTCCCCGCCGGCTTTCCTTTTCCTTCGCGACGCTCCCTTCGCCGAGCGCGGGCTCTTTCTTTCGGCTGCTCCGCCTGACTTTTCCCACCTTGGGTCCCGGCAGGGAAGGGGGTGGATGGAAAAGCCGCCCCCCCCGCAGCGCTTCCTGCCGGCCTCTGGGGCGCAAAAGGCCAAGCCGGAGAGGTGAAAGAGGGTCTCCGCGTGGTGCCCGTCTCTGATCCTCGGGCCCCGGGCGGGAAAAGGAGAGGGAGGGCTCAAGGGGACGGGGCAGGGGGGGGGGTCTGGCTTGGCTCTGGGCTTGGCTCTGCCCCTGGCCTGGGGGCTGCAGAAGCCCCCTGGACGCCTCCTCCTCCTCCTCCTCCTCCCTCCCTCTCCCCACGGCAGGTGCGGCCCTTGGAAGCTTTGCGCAAAGTCCGTCTGGGGATGGTCGCGCAATGCAAGGAAGCCGGGGGGGGGGGTGTTCAGTCTGGAGGCCTCCAAGTTGGGTGGCGGGGGGTGTGTGTCCCAGCACGGGGAAATCCTCCTCTGAGAGGAATAATTCAAGCATCTTTTGGGCTGGGCTGGCACTGAAGCTTTCCTCTCTCTCTTCCCACCCCTTCCCTTCCTCACTTCCTTCCTTCCTTCCCATCCCACCCCTTCCCTTCCCTGCATCCTTCTTTCCTCCCTCGCTCCCTCCCATCTCTGTCCTTCCTTCCTTCCTTCCTTCCTTCCTTCCTTCCTCCCTTCCCTTCTCACCACTTCCCTTCCTTCCTTCCTTCCTTCCTTCCTCCCTTCCCATCCCACCCCTTCCCTTCCTCCCTTCCTTCCTTCCTCCTGTCCCATCCCACCCCTTCCCTTCCCTGCATCCTTCTTTCCTCGCTCGCTCACTCCCATCTCCTTCCTTCCTTCCTTCCTCCCTTCCCTTCTCATCACTTCCCTTCCTCACTTCCTTCCTTCCTTCCTTCCTTCCTTCCTTCCTTCCTTCCTTCCTCCCTTCCCGTCCCACACCTTCCCTTCCCTGCATCCTTCTTTCCTCGCTCGCTCACTCCCATCTCTGTCCTTCCTCCCTCCCTCTTTCCCATCTTCCTTCCTTCCTTCCTTCCTTCCTTCCTTCCTTCCTTCCTTCCTTCCTTCCTTCCTTCCTTCCTTCCTTCCTCCCTCCCTCCCTCCCTCCCTCTTCCCATCTCTCTCTCTCTCCTTTCAATTTGAATCTGCTATTTATTCAGAGTCTTGAGGACCCTTAACTCGTTTCTAGAAGGGACCATAAGGTGAGAATCAGCTCAATCCCTACAAGTTGGGTCCGGAGACTACAACTCCCAGAAGCCGATCCTAAACGGATGATGGCTTAGTATCGGCAGTGCTCACAGGACCTGCAAATCTATGTTTGTGAAATAATATTGATTTCCTCCATTTATCTGCCGCCTTTCATTCTGTTCCCCACCTTTGCCTGACCTTTGCATACATATAAATTCTCTGGCACAGAACGCAGGAGGAGAGCGGTCCATGTATGATGCAGGGTTTAAAATATGACATTTCATTTTTCTACGGCCGGGGGGGGGGGGAAAGAAAGCAGACCGTGGATCGTAGAAAATGCGAGTTATTTAAAGCTCGGTGGAGGACGGAGGTGATGGGAAGAGGATCAAAGGGAGATTTCACTCCTCTTGGCTTCAACAGGCCAAGGACTTTGCAAAGACTTGGATCTGGCTTTGGAAAAGGAAAGGAAAGGAAAGGAACAAAAAAAGAAAAGAAAAGAGAGAGATTTCTCCTCCCCCTCCCCACATCCCCAAGCAGTTCATGACTTTGGAAGCTAAAATGGGTGCCTTGAAGAGTGTGTGTGTGTGTGTGTGTGGGGAAAATCCTGTGTAGTTCCCCTATACTTTCTTTGCTCCTTTGGGGAGGGAATGGGTTTATTTCCAGATCAGCTTTCCGAGAATTAAAAAAAAAAAAAACACAACAACCCCAAAATCATGAGAGAGTAAACACAGGGAAGAACAAATCCGTTAAACTTTAACAGCCGACTCTGGTGGTGTGTGCTTTGAAGCTGTAATTAATTTAATTGATTGGTGAGAGACCAGGAAGTCACTGCTGGCCCTTAGTGAGCACACAGATACAAGTAATTAATCCTCAACTTACCATCGTTTGCGCAGTGACCGTTCAAAGTAACAGGGGCCCTGAAAAAAGTGAGTTATGACCGGTTTTCCCCCCCCCAACATTTACAACCGTTGCAACATCCCCGGGGTCGGGTGAGTCAAAATTCAAACGCTTGGCAACTGACTCATTTATGACCCACAAAGTCAATGGGGAAGTCAGATTCCCTCAACAGTCGTGTTGCTAACAGAATAAGCGAGTTGGAAGGAAGGGACCTTGGAGGTCGTCTAGTCCAGCCCCCCTGCTCAGGCGGGGAAACCCTAAGACCAATTCATTTTTAAGGGATCGTCCTCCAGGATTCCAAGGTCCCTCTCACAGTTACTGTTTTGGAGCCAGGTTTCGCCTAATCCAGGGGTAGGCAACCTCGGCTCTTTTATGACTCATGGACTTCAACTCCCAGAATTCCTGAGTCAGCTATGCTGACTCAGGAATTCTGGGACTTGAAGTCCATGAGTCATAAAAGAGCCGAGGTTGCCTACCCCTGGACTTGTCCCTTTGGGTATTTCCTGCCCAGGTGTAAAACTTTGCTTTTCTCCCCATTACATTTCATTTTGTTGGATAGGGCCCGTTGTTTACAAGTTTGTCAAGATCTTTTTGGATCCTGAGCGCATCTTCTGGGGTGTTGGCTACGCCCGCCAGCTTAGTGTCCTCCGCAAATTTGATGTGTTCCCCTTCTATTCCCTCGTCTAAGTCATTAATGAAGATATTGAAGAGTTTACTGGGCCTAAGACGGAGCCTTGTGGGACCCCCTGCTGACTTCCCTCCTTGTGGATGTAGTACCATTGAGGGCTACTCTCTTGAGTAAGGTTTGCCAGCCAGCTACAGATCCGTCTGGTGGTGATGTTGTCTATTCCACCTTTTTCTATTTTGCCAAGGAGTAGGGTGTGTCGATCAGAAGGTCGGCAGTTTGGCGGGTTGAATCCCGAGTGCCGCGTAGCAGAGCGAGCGCCTGTTAGGTGTCCCAGCTTCTGCCAACCTAGCAGTTCGAAAGCACGTAAAAATGCAAGTAGAAAAATAGGGACCACAGCGTTCCGTGCGCCTTTGGCGTCTAGTCATGCTGGCCACGTGACCACGGAGATGTCCTCGGACAAGCGCTCGATCTTTGGCTTTGAAACGGAGATGAGCACTGGCCCCTAGAGTCGGAAACGACTAGCACGCACGTGTGGGGGAACCTTTACCTTTTACCTTTAGGGTGTGGTCTACCTCGTCAAATGCCTTACTGAAATCTAAG